>NC_048231.1:39358444-39360343 GCF_002007445.2 Ailuropoda melanoleuca
GCGAGCGCGCGCCGCGGGAACGTGGCCAGCAGGTAGTGCGCGTACGCCTGGTGGTCGTGCACGAGCGCGTAGAGCAGCGCCTCGGAGGGCGAGTAGGCGGCGGCGCGGCCGCGCTCGTCCCAGTGGAAAGCCTCGCTGGCGCGCATGTCCTCGAGCAGCCACACGGGGAGCAGGTCGCGCACGGCCTGGTAAAAGGCGAACGAGGACTTGCGACACTGCTTCTGCGCCCGGGAGCGCGCCGCGCCCGCACCCTCAGGCCCGCCGTCGGCACCGCCCCCGGGCAGCCCTGCGTCCCAAGGCATGCTGGTGGCGGCGGGGCACCTCCGGGCCTCACGGCATGGGCCTGGCGGCTGACCACCTGCGGGGAGGGGATCACGGTGAGGCTCCCCCAGCTGCTCCCACAGCCCCACCTGCCCGGAAGCTCCCGCTACTCTTCACAGCTCCCTTCTCTCCTAGACCCTGGACCACCTCTCACATCCTTGATCTAGCTGCACCTGATCTCCCAACCTTCTTGTGTCTTGTTCTCTGGCACCTCTGCTAGAGATGCCTTTCCCTACCCCCTCCCCTCAAAGCCCCACCCACAGGCAAGGCCAAGCTGAAAACCAACCTCCCCCACTTCCTCCAGCCCAGGGACCCGCTGACCTGGCTGACCAGGTATATCCAACCCCAAACAGAAAAGACCAGGTCGGGGGGTAGAATGTTGTAATCCACATCTCCAGCTGGGCCAAGCCCCACCTAACCACGACCCTATCCCTCTGACCCCTGACTACAGATGGGATCCCCTAGAGCCTCCCCCCATGCCAGGCAGGGTCAGAGTTCTAGACTGAGACCTACCTGGTTCCTGGACTCCGACCACAGGACGTGAGTGAATCACTTTCCTTCTCTGAGCCTCAGCTTCCTCATCTGTAAGAAAGGGGATGGGAGGAATGCACGCTTTGAGCCCCAGCAGGCTGAGATGGGGTGGAGCCTTCCACCCCAACATGATGTTTGCTCGATATCAACAACCCTGGCTGCTGAGAGGAGGCAGGAGAACAAAATCAACCTAGAAACGTGAGCACAACTCTTCACAGCAAATCCCCTCCAGGTCTGCTACTTCTCTTGATCTTCCCAACTACTGGATGGAGCAGATACAGTCATCCCATATTCCAACAAGGGGCAAGCTTGTCCAAGGTCAGTCAGCAAGTCATGGTACAGCCAGGCCTAGAACCTAGATTTCTTCCCTCCCATTTTGGGCTCATTCCAGAAGTGGGGGGACCCCCAACCCACAGGGAGCCCAGCTTGATCCCTACCTGATCTTGCCCTCTGAGTCCCCCCGCCCCAATCTGAGCCCTGGCCCCTGACCCCTGACCCTGGTCCCCACTGCTTTCCCTCAAGGGTAAGCCCTTGGTCACAAGGGGGCTGGGTCAGCGCACAGGCCGCGTCCACACACACTGGGTAACTAAGTTACAGAGACGGGCACGGTGGGGGTGGGCTGCAGCCACAGTGCTCTTCCAGGGGGTACCATAACCGGAGCAACCCCCCAAGCCTGGGACTCTGCGTCCCAGGTGTATGTACCCAGTGTGGATACCCGTGGGGCGCCAGGAGGGTTACGTAAAGTTGGGCCGCCCCACGTCACTGGGCAGCGAGTCACGGCCGCGTCTCCGTGAATGGGGGGTTGGGCCACCGAGGGCTGGGCTGTGCACCCAGGCCGTCCGCTAGCTCCTCCCAGTCCGCTCCCGGCGGCCGCGGGTCGCGGGGGGCGAGGCCAGGGTGTTTGCCGACCGGTGGCCAGCGCAGTGAGGGCTGCACCTGCGTGTACATGTGCCCAGGGGACACGAGGGGGCGGCGGCCAGGGGAAAAAAAAAAAAAAAAAAAAAAAAAAAAAAAAAAAAAAAAAAAAAAAAAAAAAAAAAAAAAAAA
>NC_048231.1:39360471-39386216 GCF_002007445.2 Ailuropoda melanoleuca
GGGCGGCGGGAGGCGCAGTGCGGCCCCGGCCCGGCAGGACCGCGGGACCGTCCGCCGCCGCCATTGGCCCGCGCTGCTGGACCCCGTCGCCGCTCATTGGTCGCTATGCTGCACCATTGTTACGTAACCAGCCGGTGGGCGGGGCGCCCAGCAGGACCCGCGGAAAAGTTGGGAGAAACTTGAGGGCGCGCGGGGGGCGGGGCTCCTGGAAACCCGAGCCGCGAGCGAGGAAAGGCTCCTGGCGGCGGGCGGCAGGCGGGCGGCCGGCGGCCAGGGACCGGGAGGACGACCGGAGCCCACGCTGAATGCGAGTCTGGGCGCGCGCCTGGGCGCCCCGGCTCCGGACTCGTGCCTTCCTCGTCACCCCAGGAGTCGTGTACCGCCTCCCCTTTGCACTGACCCTCTATGACCTTGAGGGACACCTCCGGGACTGTTTTCCCGGCTGTACACGGAGGGGCCAAGAGGCAGAGCTGTGATCCCCGAGGGCCCCAGCTGCGTTCTGTCCGGCCAGGGCCGGGGCATCAGGAGCCCCTGCTCTAGGCCAACGTTCCCAGGGAGCGGGTGGATGCGTGCGACAGCTATTTAGGAGCTCGTCCTGTGGGCCAGTCTCTATGCTAAACGTAACTGATTTCACTTCATTTTCACAACTGGTAGCAGTGGGAGTTATGAGCCCCAATTCACAGGCCAGGAGATTGAGGCTCACGGCCTCCAAGGGAGGAGCAGCCAGAAGGGAAACCAGGTGCTTCCCCTACTTTCCTTCAGGCATTTGTGGGGGATTGGGCCCCAGCTACCCCAGCCTCTCCACAAAGGGTCCAAGGTTTGGGGTGCCACACATGCAGGCGTCCAAGGTCATGCTGAGACCGCACCGGTAGCACTGCCCCATCTAGGCGGGGTGTGATCTCATAGGCCCGCACTGAAGCTCTCGGGGTCCATGGCCACCACCAGATTTAAAGACACTAGGTCATTGGCCCCAGGGATCTGGGATCCATCTGCCTCACCTCAGCTCTCCCCAGCTGACCTCTCTGGGCCCCAGTTTCCCTGCATTTTGTCCTAGCTTTCCCATTGTGGGCATCTCTGAGGATGGGGGGGGAGACTGAATGGAGATCCTGGAGTTGATGTTTGTCCTTTTGGAGCCCCCAGGCCCTGGGAGACATCCTCGGGAAGTGGTGCCCCAGGTGAACTACCTGGGGCTCAAGGCTTGAGCCTCCTTGCTTGCTTGTCCTCATTCTTCCAGGGCTGGATGGAGTTCCATCTCCGTGACTACCGATGGCATGAGGATGTGAGGGCATTGGCTGGGTGCCACGGTGTGCAGCTGGCCTCAGGGCAGGTCTCTCTCCACCTCTCCATGCCCTCCTCACCTTGCCCTTCAACTTGCGCTCTTCACTGGGATTCCTAAAGGCATCTTTCTAAAAGTCGTATCTGACCCCATTTCTCCACCACTTAGAAGCTTCCTGTGCACGTGGATTAACTAGAAAGACCAGGTAGGGCAGAGGAAAGGCATTCCAGGCTGAGCCACAGCTGGAGCAAAGGTCTGGGAGTGGCAGAGGAAGGCTGCAGAGGTCAACAGGGAGGGGCCAGCCTTGAATGCTGGGGCAAGGAACTAGGGTTTGTCCTGAAGATCTGGAAGTGAAGGTGGAAGGGGTTTGGAAGTCAGTTGGTTAGTGAAATATTTCAGGCATACAAAAGTAATCATAATGAATGCCTGGGAGCCATGGTCCAGCTTAAGAAATAACAGGTGGATGAATCTGAAGGCCCATGTGACTGTCCTGCTCCCAGCCCATCCCTGGGTCTTTCCCTCGGTGGCAGGGAAACACATTGTAACACTGTCCCTCACAGCACTGGTCAGCCCTCACAGCCAGCCACTTGCTCTCTTCTCCTAAGGTTACTTTTAGACTCATCCTCAAGGGTACATGCCGCTCTGGGTCACTCTGGGTCGCTGGGGCATCTTCTGCTGGTGGAAGCTCTCCCCCTGTGCCTGGGCCCATGTATGTTCTTCCAGCACTGCTAGCCGTGAACGTCCTGCCCATGCCTACTAGGGGGCCCTGCTGGGGCCCAGACCCAGGGAGGAGGTGCCAGGGTTGGGTGTGACCCTCCGCAGCCACTTCTTTGCCAGACTGCTTCAGGAACAGTGTGAACAGGGTGCAAAAGGGCAGCTTCCTTCAGGAAGGGAGGATGGACTTGGAGGGGGTGAAGGGTGGCTGGGGCACAAGGGAGTGGGCAGAAGATGGAGAGACTGAGGAGGCCTGGGGCAGGGCCACTGCCTTCTTGGTATGGGGTTTGACTTTTGACCCTGTCGTGTTCCCTCTGGAACCCAACCCCAAACCCACTCCCCTCTCTCCTGGGAGAGCCTGTCCCACAGGGCATCTGGGTGTGCCCAGGTAGGGAGGTAGAGTCAGTGAGGGCCTTGGAGCCCAGTTCAGGGTGTGTGCTACAGGAAGAGGGAGGAGGCTGGTGCCAAACAAGCTGGGTTCTAATCAGCTGCTCACCAGCTGTGGGGACTGAGGCTGAGTAACTCCACCTGTCTGAGCTCCAGTCTCTTATCTGTGAAATGAATCAGGTGGATTTTCAGATCTCAAAAGGAAGGGCAAGATTGGGCAAGGCCAGAATGTGAAATGGCCAGGACCAGGAAAGAGGATGGGAGCCTCCACCTCCTGCCCCCACCTCCCCTGGGTCCTGGACTTCACCTGGCTGTGCTGGGCCAAAGCCCACCTGGCCTCCAAGGGCCCGTTCCATGGTGTTCTCTCCTGCCCCTCCAGCTTCTCCCCTTGGACAGCTGGGCTTGTCCCCACCTGCACTCGGGTTCAAGCTCTCCCACAGAACTCTCCGCGCCATCCAACCGGTCTTTCAAGGCTCGGCTTGAGATGCCAATACTGACCAAAGACAGGATAAAACCAAGGGAAGACAAGTGATATCCTGGGAACCAAAGAGTCCAGCATGTATAGTGAAGGACTGACACTCAGAAGGTGTAAACATCTCTGGCAATCCAGTGAGTAGGATTAACCCAGGAGGAAAATGGGCAAGGGGCATGAATAGGCAATTCACTCAGTGGCCAATAAACACATGAAGGTCTTCAGCTTTGTAAGAAATCAGCAAACATATAACAGGGTGAAGAATCAGGCCCTCGATCTCAGGCAGGGGAAGGGAGAGGAGGCACCCCCGAGGGCCCCCCCAGCAGGGTAGATGCTACGTACTTGGGTCAAGCAATTTGGGGGTAGGTATCTCATCCCACAGAAGTACTGGCCCACACGCTAACAAGTTCCATGTCCAATAATCACTGATGTGGGTTTTGTTCACTTGCTTACTCCTTTAAATTTTAGGAAAGAATTTAGAGTGAATTTCCTGTCTAACTACTTCAGAGTTAAACTTTTGAGGAGAATACAGGTGACTACAGACAACAAGGAGGCAGTGTGCTTGCTGCGTTTCTAACAATGACAGCCTGGAAACCACCTAGGTGACTGTCTGAGGGGGAATGGCTTAAATCATCACGATTCACCCTTCCCAGCTCTGGTTTCTGCCACATGCAGCTGGTCCCTGTGCCTCTGCTGGGCTTGTGGAGAGGACTGTGGGAGCCTGAAGCCTAGGGACCAACTCCCTCATTTGCCCGAGACCCTCTTCCCTCCCACCCCCAGTGAGACAGTTCCCATGGCACCCCTGGGTCCCTGTAGGATCTCTGGATCCCGCCATGCTGCGTCTGGGGCTTTCTCACGAAATGAGCAGGGGATGCTCGTTTTGGCGTAGACCAGTTGGAGGCCAGGCCCATCCTTTGAGAAAGCCCTAACTCTTGAGAGTACTTACCTGGGACAGTGCCTGTCATCCCAGCATAATGATGATGGCTGCCCTGTGACCGGTGCACATACCAGTATGTTGGGGCCACGGGTGAAAGAGCCTGAGCTCCTTGTTTGTCAAGTGGAGAGAGGAATGGCCTCTGCCACAGAGAGCCGCCCTGAGGAGAAACTGAGCTCTCACAGGACACGGCTGTGCCTGGCACAGAGCTAGCCTCGGCAACTGAGCTGCTAGGATTCATTTTTAAATATCCCAACATAAAAATGTGAAAAGAAAAAGCATACATATTGTTTGAAAAATGCTGGAAGCCACACATTGATCTATTGCCAGCAGTGGCTCCTGGGGAGAGAATCGGCAAAAAGGAGAAAGGGACCCTTATCGTTTTCATTCTCTGTATCTTCTTTGTGGTTTGAATCTTTCACAAGAGGTACCTACTCAGATGTCACTTGTGGAGTTGAGGTACATTTTTGTAAAGTAATCTCTACCCCCAACATGGGGCTTGAACTCATGACCCTGAGGTCAAGAGTTACGTGCTTGACTGACTGAGCCAGCCAGGCGCCCCAAGATAAGTTTTTAAAGAGGAAGTTTCCATTGGCAAAATGCCGTCTCATGGCCTGTTATGTCATTGACTTGCCCAGTAAGGTAGGTTGGCTTGTCAGCCCACTTTACAGATAGGGAAACTGAGGCTCAAGGGACAGGGCTTTGCCCACAGAGGTAGAACCAACAAGCTTCATCTTGTCCCAAGAAGGGAAGGCTGGCTCCATGAGTTCCAAGCCTCTTTGGGGTTTCAGACTCCTTTGCGAGAGCTGATGAAAGCAGCGGCCCCTCCTCCTGGAAGTCTCTTCCACTCACAGAAGGGAGGCCTCAGAGTGAGTTGGGGTGGTGGGTCAGGGCCCCTTCATCCCTGGCCCGGGGAGTCGGGCAGTCAGCCAGCACTTCTAAGCAGCTTCATCATTCATGTACCCAACAAACGGGCCCTTAGAGCCTGTTCTGAAGACCAGAGGTGAGTGGGCAAGAGAGGCTTCCAGGAGGAGGAGGTTATCTGAGATGAGGAGTCATGCAGCCCCTTGTGTCATCAGTCAAGTCCCTTGGGCTCCATGTCCAAACACTCTGACCCCACCAGTCTGCAGTGCTCCATCCCACCTCCCAGGTCAAGGCTGCCCCCCAGTCTCGTGGCTCCATTTTCAGCCCCCGCCTCCTCGAGCCTGAGGGGATCCTGTCAAAGCCACGTCAGCTAGGGCCCTCTTCTGCTCAGAGCCTCCCGGCTTCAAGATGCTGCCCATCTCAGACTGAAACCTCTGTTCTGCCTCAAGGCCAGACCCCTTCACATTCCACCAGGAACCTTGGCCGTCAGTGCTCAGGTCCCCGGGGCTTTTGATCATGCCGTTCCCTCTGACCTGGATGGCCAGTCCCCAGAAGTCTGCATGGCCTCATTTCGGGTGTCACCTAACTACAGGAGCTCTCCCAGCCTCTCTGGGTCCCTACCACACTGTCCTGCGCTGCTGGGGGGTTCTCCTCTGTCAGACCACAGGGAGGGGCCGGCCCCTGCAGGAGGATAGTAGGTGCCCCATAAATGCTGATGACTAAGTGGTGAAGGAGTTAGGTGGGTGGGTGGGGTCCAGGCACTCCAGGGTGGGGGGAGCAGGCAGGGGTGGGGGCTTAGCAGGCCTCGTTGGCTGTGGGGAGTGTGGGCAGGTCCTGATGCCTGAGGTGCCTTGGAGGGCTGGGAGCAGGAAGTCCATGATTCAGCCAGGCTGCACCAGAGTCCTTACCACTAGGAAGCCCTAAGCACAAGGGGAGATTTCAGCAGAGGCCCAGCCCAAGTGCAGATGGAGGGACACAGAGCTGGCTCCTCAGGTGGAGGCCAGCTCCAGCTGCCCTGGGGACTGAGGCAGCAGGAGGGAGAGTTGGCAAGCAAAGAAAGCAGTGGGGAATGCTGAAGGCTGAGCTTGCTTCCTCCCCTCTCCCCATCCCCCACCAAGGGCACACAGTACAGCTGCCTGGCTGTGTGACCTTGAGGGTGTCGGTGACCCCTAAGGGCCAAGAGGTATCTGGCCAAGCCCTCGGGACTGCGGTAGCAACATCCTCACTGGAGGCTGAACACCCAGGGCTATGGGGACAAGCACAGCCTCCCATTGTCTGAGCCTTCCGCCTTATTTTCCACTAACCCGTCATCAGTAACGAGTTCTGGCTTGCAGAGAAGTGAGGCAGAAGGGCACACTGAGGCCATAGGCCCGGGCCTGGCCCAGGTCACACAGGTCACTCAATAACAGCGGCCCCAGTGTGCCACTGAGCGTGGAAACACTCCCCCTTCCCAAGGTCCCCCAGCCGTGGGAGTCTGGATCCCTGCATCCGAAGAAAACCTTTCTCTGTGGTGACTCAAGGGGAAACAAGTTCAAGGGGCTAAAGCAGGTGCATGGACAGACCGGGACGTTGACTCGGTTTGTGGCACCGATCGGGTGCAGGGCTTGGGAAGTTGGGTCCCCTTGCCAGGCCCCGCCCCGCGGCCCTGGGGAGGGGGCCAGACACTGGCCGGAGCCAGTGTGGGCTCGGCCTCAGTTTCCCTGTCGGCGCAGGGGACCAGAGCGGGCAGGAGTGCGGTCCCGCCCTACCAGCGCCCAGCGCGGGCCGACACCGCCCCCTGGCGGCCGCGCGCGTCTTCGCAGCCTGCAGCTGGTCCCAGGCCCTGCGAAGGCGCGGGGCCAGGTAGCTCGGGGGCAAGGACGTCTGAGCGCCCTTATCCGGCGGCGGGGTCCGCGGGCTTGGGTCTCCACCCCCGACACCTCACCCCGCTCGCCACTCGCTATGTGGCCTCCGCAAGCCTCTGGGTCTGTCTTCGCTCTGAAATAGCCACGATGCTGCCCACTCTACGCCTGCGGCCCTCCGCTGCTCTTCGGGCACCAGGCTCGCCTGCCCGCCCCGCCCCGCTCCGCCCCCCCAGTAGCGGCCCCTTGCCCTCCCCGCGGGCGGGGCTTGGGCCCGCCGCTGCTCGACCCGCCAATCAGAAGTCCCGGGGCGTAGAGGGCGGGGCGGATTGTCCCGCGAGGAGGGGCGAATAGCCCGGGTGGGGAAACGAGCCTCCTCTCCTCCCGCCTCCCCCGTCCGGGAGCCCGCGAACCCCGCGGGCCGCCGCGTGGGAAGGGCGGCTCTCTGGGAGCGGAAGAGGCCGAGGGGCGCTTCAGTTTCCGGGTCTGGGAAGTGAGGCCGAGCGCTGCCCCCTGTCCTTACCGGTGTCAGCCTCAGGGTAGCCAGCCCGGGCTCTGCACCCCCATGACCTGCAAGCCGCAGTGGCCCCTGGGCGAGCCCTTAGCCCAGCCTCAGGCGTCCCCCAGGAAACACACCTTCGCACTAGCTGTTCCCTCCACCTGGAACGTGGTCCACACAGCCAGCGTCCTGAATGCTCCCCCCAGGGTCTTCCCTGACCCACAACTCTGGCCCTTTCCTCACTCTCCCCAGAGGCACTTTTATGAGCCTCTCGGGCCAGAGTTCAACATACCCGGCCCGTGCAGATCCCATGTAGACACCGAGAGGAGAGCGGTCTGAGGAACCAGCGGGCCACAGGGCACACAGCTGGGAAGTGGCGGGCCAGGACCCCAGCCATCCCTTGTGGACTGCTGCTGGGCCACCTTTTGTGTTACTGTGTCCCAGGCCTGTCTTCTGCTCTCACTGCAGGGACCCCCTTCCCCTCAGGACATGCCTTGGGGAGCCCACTGAGGGTCTAGTGCTATCTGGATGGGGGAGATGAGGGGTCCCCTTACTCTGCCTACACTTGCCCAATGGGGAGCTGTGCCAAGTGTCACTAAAGTTCTAGGCTTTTCTTAACATCCACTGTGGAAGGAACACAGGACAGGACTGGCAAGGAGGCCAGTAAGGCGTGGGAGAGGCTTCCTGGCTGCAAGGAGCGGGGGTGATTGGGAGAATTGCCCACCTTCCAGAGTGATGGACAGGGAGTGAGGAGGAGAGTAGGCTGTAGTTAGGCCACCAACCCTGAGAGACAAATGAGACTTCCACAGGCGTGTCGGCTATCTACCACTGTGTAACAAGCAGCCCCACACCAGTGCCTGGAAACAGCAATGATTCCTTGTGTCTCACAATTCTCTGGACTGGCCGATTGGTTCTTTTGCTTTAGGTGACATCAGCCGAGTTCATGGATACAGCCACAAGTAGCAGGAGGCTCAGCCGGGGCAAACACCCACGGTGGTTTCACCTGCGCCTGCAGGAGATGTGCGCGTCAGCGGGGAGTTGAGCTGGCAGCCAGCACGGGCTGTCATCCCAGGTTCGTCGGCTCTCTCCTCCTTGGCCTCTCCAGGTGGCTGACCTGGCCTTCCTCATGGCGCGTCAGCTAGGTTCCACGGAGAACAAGCCCCAGTGTGCAAGAGCTTGTCGAACTCTACTTCCATCACAGTTGCTCACGTTTCATTGGCCCCAACAAGGGGCGTGGCCAAGCCCAGAGTCAATGTGGATTATCAGGAAGCGTGGTTCATCGGACGCCACCGACGTCGCAGCTTACCGCAGTGGGAAAGCAACGAAGACAGAGGAGATGGTGAACCTCCAGGGGCCAGAATAACCAAGGAGGGCTCCTGGAGGCAGAAGAGCTTACCAAAGAGGGCCAGGAGCTCCATTCTCCTCCCTGCTCCTGTCCTGCCCATGGAGCCTGGAGGACAACCAACCACTCCATAAAGGTATTAACTGGGAAGTTTTCTTTTTTTTCTTTTTCTTTTTCTTTTTAAGATTTTTTTTTTAATTTCTTTATTCGACAGAGATAGAGACAGCCAGCGAGAGAGGGAACACAAGCAGGGGGAGTGGGAAAGGAAGAAGCAGGCTCATAGCAGAAGAGCCTAATGTGGGGCTCGATCCCATAACGCCGGGATCACGCCCTGAGCCGAAGGCAGACGCTTAACTGCTGTGCCACCCAGGCGCCCCTAACTGGGAAGTTTTCTGATTGGAGATGGTGCACTGTGGACAGTGAAAGCAGGGCGATGTGATAGTGTGATGGGACACGGCGGATGAGGCAGCTGCTTTAGGCGAGGTGGCCAGGGAGGACTTCTCAAAGAAGGTGACATACAGGCTGGGCTCTGACGGACAGGCGTCAGAGCTGAGGAATGCAGAGGGAATGAATTCCAGGCAGAGGGAACAATGATAGCAAAGGCCCTGATTTGGGAGTAAGCTTGGCACACCTGAGAACTAGAGAGAAGACCAGGAGGGCAGGACGGGAGTGGGCAAGAGGACAGGGTGCGCAGGCCCAGGTCAAGTTGGGCCTTAATAATGCTGCTGGATTTTCCTCCCAGATGCAATGCAGCACTATCCGAGGAACAATGTGACAGAACCCAACACGCGTCCACCTAGTACCCACCGTATGTCAGGCACTGTTGGGACTCACCAGTGACCAAAACAGAGATCCCCGCCCTTGTGGAGTATGATTTGATTTAAGAATTTAAAAAGGGGGGGGGTATCTGGGTGGCTCAGTCCGTTCAACGTCCAACTCTTGATTTCAGCTCAGGTCTTAATCTCAGGGTTGTGAGTTCAAGCCCCGCACTGGGCTCCACGCTCATGGGGAGCCTACTTAAAAAACAAACAATTAAACAAAACAAAAACACAGCTTAAAGGAGACAAAAGTGGAGAGAGAGGCAGTCAAAAGTGGGGTGCAGGAGTGGAAGAAGGAAAAGCTGAGGAAGTGGGGGGTGAGGGAAAATAAGGTAAACTCAGGAAGGAACTTGGGAGATCATCTTCATGACTTTCGCATTTGGCAAAAAGGTCTTATTTTTTTGAGGTCTTAGATATTCTATATTTTTTTCTGTAAAAGAAAAAATTAATAAAATGGACTTTATACAAATTTAAAATATTGCACTTCAAAAGATACCACTGATACCACAAACTGAAATAGAATAGTTGCAAATCATATATCTAGAATATATCAAGAATTCTTGGAACTGAATAAAACACATGACCCAATTTTTTTTTTTTTTTAAGATTTTATTTTTAGGTAATCTCTACACCCAACGTGGGGCTTGAACTCACAACCCCAATATCAAGAGTCCCACGCTTCACTGACTGAGCCAGCCAGGTGCCCCATGACCCAATTTTTAAAAGGGAAAAAGATTTCAAAAGGGTCTTTACCGAGGAAGATATACAGCTAACCAACAAGCACATGAGATGTTCCAGTCACTGGGAATGCAAGTTAAAGGAGCACGTTGGGGGCTTAGTCGGTGAGGCATCTGCCTTCTGCTCAGGTCGTGATCTTGGGGTCCAGGGATTGAGCCCCGTGTCGGGCTTCCTTCTCAGTGGGGAGTCTGCTTCTCCCTCTCCCTCTGCCTGTTCCCCCAATTTGTGCTCTCTTTGAAATAAATCTTAAAAAAAAAAAAAAAAAAAAAAGGAAATGCAGGTTAGAGCAGAATAAAACGCCACTAGACACCTATTTGAAAGTCTAACCATGAAAAGACTGACCACACCCCTGTGGACAAGGTTGTGGAGAACTGCCACTCTCACACCTTGCAGGTGGGAATGTAAATGGTGTGGCCACTTTGGAAAACAGTTCGGCAGTTTCTCACACTTACTGTATGACGCAGCAATCCTATTGCTATGTACCTGCCCGAGAGAAATGCAAACTTAGACACACACACACAGATCTGTACCGACATTCACAGCAGCATCGTTCATGAGAGCAAAAAATGGAACCCCCTGTTCACACTAAACAGATCAAGAAAGTGTGGTGTATCCACACCATGGAAAATGATCCAGCAACAGCCAGGAATGAACACACACCAAGGGGATAAACCTCAAAAACATGATGATAAGGACAAGAAACCAAACACACCTGTAGTCCACACGAATGTATTGTACACTAAAAATTGTGTTGAGAGTGTTGTTATTACAATAAAATAAAGTTTTTTCAAAAGTAAGAAACCAAACACAAAAGACTACATATTGCAAAGTTCTGTGCACTTGAAGTGCAGGGAAGAGGCAAATCCACAGACTCGGAGATCAGGTGAGTGATTGCCTGAGGCTGGGGGTGGGAGCAGGGACTGGCTGCAAAGAGGCACAAGGAACCTCGTGGGGGTGGTGGAATGGTCTACACCTGAGTTGTGCTGAGGACTCCATGCATTTACTGAACAGCACTGACGTGTGCCCTTACACCTGGGGGGATGTTATGGTGTCTAAATCATACATCAGGAGGGGCGCCTGGGTGGCTCAGTTGGTTAAGCATCCAACTCTTGATCTCCCCTCAGGTCTTGATGTTAGGATGGTGAGTTCAAGCCCCAGGCTGGGAGCCTACTAATAATAATGATAATAATGTGTATATAACCATATAGTTCTTGAAAAGACAAAGAATGGAGGCCTAGGCCTAGGGAGCGGCCTGTGGCTCCAGAGGGCCCCCCACCCCACGGTGCTGGGGGCAGCTTGAGCCTTCCAGGTCTCTGCCCTAAACCCTTGGGGCCTGTGTATTTTGCAGTGTGCCACCTGCGCCCCTTAGGTCAGGAGCCCCTGCTGGGTAGGAGGGGTTCCCTTTGAGTTGTTTACAGCAAGCTCTCCTTGAGGGAATGAGACCTGCCGAGAATGATAAATACCCGAAACCACGATGGGTTCACCCCCAAGTCTGCATTCTCCCAAACTGGGGAAATCCGTTTCCTTCCAATAACAAGCTCAAGGCCCAGGGGAGGCCCCGCCCAGCCGCACAGGTGAAACGTACAATTAGCCCCGGACAATTAAGAGACGCTCCTCTGTTGGGGTGGGGCCCAGCCCCCAGACAGACGCTTCAGGGAGGGTAGATCCCCTGGGAGAAGTAGAGTGTGTGCCTGGGGGTGGGCATAGGGTCGCACTGACTTGAGCCTGGAGCCGAAGGGCAGAGGTACCCACAGTTTCCCGTGCGCAGACACTCACTGAAGAGTCGGTGCAGAGACCTAGACCCCAAAGAGGACATCCCAGGACTTGAGGCCAGGTCAAAAACAGCACAGGAGCTGAAGTCCTCACTGTGGGGGTTCCTGAGAGAGAAAAGGGTCGCTGGCAGAAGAGCCCAGGAGAAGAGCAGCATCTGGGGAAAACCCTGGGATACCCCCCAAAACACACCCCTATTTCTGTCCGTACACCCACCGACTCCCCAGGCACCAAGACACAGATACTTTGTTAGATGGGGGAACCTGTGAGGCTCAGCCCAGAGGCAGGACTGCTCCCCCATCCACCCCCCCCCCTTGGTTATGGTCAAGCTTAGGATTCAGAGGTCAGTCAGCTCAGACCTTGACCTTCATCCCGGGGCCCTCCAAGTCCCCTCCCGAAACACCGCCAAGGGACGTTGTTAGACAGCAGGTGCGCAGGACAAACCCCAGGAGGTGGGGGGGGGGTTGTCTCTGCCCGCTGCACAGACCCCTGGGAGAACTGCAGGCCCCAGGTGGGCCCTCCTCCCCACCGCTGATTGGACCAGGAATGGACACCTGACCAGGGTGAGCCCAGCCATAGACTGACCAGTGGCCAATCAGGAACGGCCTGGTGAGAGTGGAGCCAATCCGATGCCTCCCTGGGACCCAGTCAAAACAGACCCAGCGGGACTTGTGGGGTGGTGGGGGTTCTGGCTGCTCTGGGTCCCAGTTGGGCGAGGAGGGCGACAAGGGCGGAGGCCAGGGGTGGGCCTTGGAGAGGGAGAGGCTGGGGGAGAGGCCTGGGGCAGGCATCCGCTTGACCCCCTTCAGATTTTCTCAAACAAACCCAAGTCGCTCCCAGGCCCACGCGGCCCTCCACCGTCAGCCTCGAGCGGGCGTCGTTAAATCACCCGAATCACTTCAGCGGCCCACTAGCACTCACGGCCACGGGCGGTGCGCTTGTTTGCTTCAGGACCTGGTGACATGACGTCGCCAGCACCGAGATAGCGTTCCTCATCTGCACGCGCGTGTTCGTGGCGGCCTTATGCACAACCGGCAGAAGGTGGGAAAACCCAGCTGTCCAACAGGTGAATGGATTGGGGCGCCTGGTGGCTCTGTCCGTGAAGGGTCTGACTTGATTTCACCTCAGGACGTGATCTCAGGGTCGTGAGCTCCAACGGCGAATGGAACGCATGCGCTGGGTGTGGAACCTGGTTAAGATTAAGATTCTGGGGCACCAGGGTGGCTCTCCCGTGAAGGGCCTGCCTTCGCGCAGGGCCTGGTCCCGGGGTCCGGGATCAGCGGAGTAAGGGATAGCGGGGCTGGGCAGGGAGCGATGGGGTTATCAATCAGGCTCACAGAAATCCCCCAGATGTGGAGGTGTGGGGAGGCCAGGGATAAGGGGGCAAATCGGACCCCCTACCTTCGGCGCGTGGGCTGGGTGTCTTCGTGATAATCACCTGTGACCAACGCGGAGCAACCAGACCCTAAAAAGGAAGTAAGGCTTTGAAGGGGTTACCACTCCTCCTCGCTCAGTGGTGGTATCGGTAGAAATGTCGGAAGGATTTAGTTCCCTGGTAGCTTCTGTGCAAGACCGACCCTGGAGACCCTCAGGGGCAACCCTGTCAGGACCCCTCTCACTCTTGAGGGCTTTTTCTGTATCTTCACTTAGTAAACTTGTATTGCTTTCTCACTCTCCTTTGTCCACGAGGCTCCTTCTTTGAGGCGGAGAGGCAAGGACCGAGCTCTCCCACCTGACAGCCTGCCTCTGGCTCCCCGCTCCCTGGGGGTCTGCCCCCCGCCCCGTGCGCGGCGCGCTCTCTCTCAAAACAGCTTAAAAAAAGGATTAAGAGTCTCTCTCTCCCTTTCCCAATGCTCCTCCCCTGGCTTCTCTCTCTCTCTCTCTCTCGTAAATCTTTAAAAAAAAAATAGTAATAACCAGATGAGGGGGCGCCTGGGTGGCTCAGTCGGTTAAGCGCCGTGTGGGCTCAGGTCATGATCCCAGGAGAGCCCTGGATCGGCTCCCTGCTTGGGGGGAGCCCGCTTCTTCTCATCCCTGCTCGTTCTCTCTCGCGCTGTCTCTCTCTCAAATAAATAAAATGTTAAAATAAACACAATCTGTAAAACACAGATGAGGGCCGCCTGCGTGGCTCAGTCGGTTAAGTGGCTGCCTTCGGCTCGGGTCGTGATCCCAGGGTCCTGACCCTCAGGCGGCTCCCTGCTCGTCAGGGAGTCTGCTCCTGTCTCGCCCTCTGCCGCTCCCCCTGCTTGTGCTCTCCGGCTCTCTCTCTGTCAAGTAGATAAATAAAATCTTTAAAAAAAATAATACATTAAATGTTTAAAAGCCCAGGTGAATGGATAAACAAAACGTAGCCTGTCCACACACTGGACTGCCTCAGTCTGGAAGAGTGAGGAAACGGACAGGACACAGGCCGCACCTCGGCTGAACCGAGGGCGTCGTGCCGAGTGAACGGACCAGTCACAGAGGGACGAATGCCGCTTGAGTCCGCTCCTGTGAGATACACAGTCGTCACGTTCACAGAGAGGGAACGTGGAATGGGGGGAGCCAGGGGCTGAGGGGAGCGGGGCAGGGGAGCTCCTGTTCAACACCGGCAGACTTGCAGTTCGGGAAGATGAGAGCAAGTCTGGAGCCGGCCGGCGGGACGACGGCCGCGGCCGGGGTCGCGCTTGCTACCACCCAGCTCTGCACGGACAAATGGCTGAGTGGTCAATTTTATGTCATGTGCATTTTACCACAATTCAAAAAAGCCGGAACTCCTCCACGCACCCGGGAGCCCCTCCTGCACGGGATCCCCACACCAAGACAACCGAGGGCCTCCGCGCCTTTCAACGGAAGTCTGTCTCCCAGGCGAGCAATGGCACCAGGCCAGAAGGGCCTCACGCAGCCGGGCCTGGAGACCGATGCGTGAAATCTGGGCTCTTCATTCACTGCAAACATCACAGTCGCCAGTGGGAAAACTCGCGCTTCCAGTGGCTGGGCAGGCTCTCCCGCAGAGCCCCCGTCAGTCCTAAGCTGCGGGCTGAGGAACCTGAAGTCAGGGCAGCAGGAGGGGAGAGGCCCCTGGACAGAAGCCTCACCAGGCAGCACGCCCTCCCAGTGGCCTCTTCCTGGAAGCAGGGGGTGGAGGACCGGCCGCTCAGGCTGGCCTGGGTAACTCTGCTTTTCCGGGCTCCCGAGTCTGCCCAAGACAGCTCCTGACGGACATGGTATCCCAGCCCAGTGCGAAGCCCTTCAACAGATCCACTTGAAGGTTCTTGGAGGGGCTGCTCTGTGCCAGGGAAGGAAACAGCATCCTGACTACTGTCCCTACCCCAAACCCCATCCCCATATTGGCCTCGCTGGGGAGTGAAAGCAGAGAGGAAATGGAGGCCCAGAGAGGTTAAGTGACATGCCCAGGGTCACACAGCCAGCAGGGTCGGAGCCACAGCTGGAAACCGGTCACACTGACCACAGAACTCACGTTCTCCTACAACTTTGCTCCTCAACGAGGAGTGTGTGGTGGGGGGAGAGTTGCCACAGGACAGACATGGTTCAGCTTTCACAGCATCAGGTTGACTCAGACATTTGGGGTGGGAGGCGGGGAAGCAAGTGAATGCATAAAATCTTCTTCATGACTCAACATCATTACTTCATTCCTATATTAAGGGGGCAGAGCACCACACCCACAAGGATTCTTCTGTAAACCGAGGGATTTTGTGCTGGTAGCAAGTCCTGTTCTCTGAGTTCATTGGCCTCCGCAATTTAGGAAACATTGGTGGGAAAACTCAAAAGGTTATGTTCCATCCGCCACTTCGGGAGAAAGGACCAGCCTACCTTGTGACAAGTTTCATGACGACTCACCAAATGAAAGGTTAAGTCCCCTGGAACAGGAACAGGCCAGCAAGGGGGTCATTCGTGGCTGCCTCCCAAGTCCCCCAGGTTGGCAATATGAACACCAGCCTCCTGCCCCAAGGGCCTGCTCATTTGTTATCTCTGAGCCACAGCGGTGTGGGAGGGAGGCAGGCAGGGCCGGAAGGCAGAACTTAAGCCCGGAGAGGCCAGTGGCCCAGACAGCACAGAAGGAAAGGTAGAGGAAGGGGGAGGAGTGAGACAGGACGCCTGCAAGGACCCCCAGAAGACTGTTTTTGCTGCCTCTACTCTTGCTAGGACCTACACAGCTGCCTCAAACACCCCCTACAGAACAGGTAATGTACATCTTCCGTATAAAGGTCCAGGACTACTGACTTCTTTGGAATTTTCCAGCACAACAGATAACCTCTAAGGAGTGACCAGATGGGTCATCATTTCCAGGACCACTGACTCACCAAGCCCCCTGGCTCCAGGGCATAAACGACTTAGCGAGGACACCTAAACACTCCTCTTTGTTCCTGGATGCCTGAGAAGACACGTGCATGAGGCCACCATCCTCAATAAAAACCCGGAACCTCAAGCTACGACCAGACTCTCTCCTTTCCGCATCCCCCCAGACACTCTGTCTATACCCGCACTCTGTGACTTTGATAAACTCTGCGCTCTCCTCCTGCTGGCTCGCACATGATTTCCCTCCTGCTCAGCGTGGAGTCGGCTTCTCCTTCTCCCTCTGCTCCTTCCCCTGATCGTGTTCTCTCACACTCTCTCGCTCTCTCTCAAATAAATAAATAAAATCTTTTTTAAAAAGTCAGAGGCTTAAACCACTGAACCACCCAGGCACCCCACAAGTATCTTCTTCTTTTTTTTAAATTTAAATTCAATTTAGTTAACATAGACTATATTATTAGTTTCAGAGGCAGAGCTCACTGCTTCATCAGTTTCATAGAACACCCAGTGCTCATTACATCACGTGCCCTCCTTAATGTCCATCCCCCAGTTACCCCTTCCCCACCCACCTCCTCTCCAGCAACCTTCAGTTTGTTCCTATAGTTAAGAGACTCTTAACGGTTTGCCTCCCTCTGTTTTCATCTTATTTTATTTTCCCTTCCCTTCCCCTATGTTCATCTGTTTTGCTTCTTAAATTCCACATGAGTGAAATCATATGGTATTTGTCCTTCTTTGACTGACTTAGAAATGTCTTAATTCTAAGCCGCAAATGCCCAGGTGAATTATCAGGGGTTCTATTCTCTTGGACCACCGGAGCTGGTGGGGTGGGGACAGGAACCTGGAGGACGGTAAGCAGTCTCTGCTACCACCAGCGAGCTGTGCGCCCTTGGGCAAGTCCCATAGCTTCTCTGAGCTCCTGCCTGGGGCTGCAGGGTGCTGTCTCCAATGGGGGCATAGGAAGGCTGTCTCCGGGGCCTCTTGGCGCCCTGACACTGTGTGACCCTGCAGCAGGGAGCTGGGGGGAGGCTAGGACTGAGGATAGCAGAGGATCCTGTTTGAAAGTTGCCTGTTCTGAGGTTTACAGATCTGCAAAAGCATTGAAACTGATTATTGATTTTCAACCTGCAAACCGATGAACACAGCCTGGAAGTCTGTTAGGGGTGTGAGCTGGATGTGCCTGGAATCTAACCAGCAGGAAGGGCCGTGGTCCTGAAGACAAGGTGGGCACGCTGCGGGGGAGGACAGGGTGACAGGGGCTGGGAGGGGGTGGCCCAGGTCCTCCTGAGACTGGTGGCAGCTGAGGGGACAGACAAAAAGGTCACAAAGGTGGCAGGGATAGAGGACCAAGCTGGGGATGGATGCCATGGGCAAGGGACAGGGAGGCCTGGTGGGGAGGGACAGTGGACAGGGGGGTGAGGTGACCACCAGGAACTGCGATGGCTCTCTGGGGGGACAGGAGAGGATAGCATGTTGCTTTTCCTCATAAAGCCTTCTATGGCTTTCTTTTTCCTGCTGTGATCCAGGCCTGGAGCTGGGGTCAGGGAATGTGTGGTGTCTGAAACCCAAGGGCATAGGCAGGCGGTCGACACTTGGAGGTGCCCCACGCTGCTCTCTTCCTGTCCCCTTGACCCCCACCTCCATGGGGTGACCCCAGCAGTCAGGCAGCAGGGAAGCATGTACCTGTGACGGAGCGGATTTCTTAGTCGTTTTCCAGGCCCGAGGAAACACCAGGAGTGTCTGGATTTACTGTGGGACAGAGTCAGGGGCCCAGGGAGGCAAGAAGGACATTCTCCCAATTTTGAGATGGAGGCTTAAGCTGTTTCACACAAAAGACATGTGACCGTAGTGGTTAAGAATAGGATTCTGGGCCAGACAACCTTTGTTCAAATCCGGAGTCTTACACCCACCAGCTGCATGGCCACCGACAAGTCACCTAACCTCTCTGTACCTCCTATTCCTTATCTGCAAAACCAGGACCTGTGAGGTTAAGTGAGATCCTTTATTTATTTTTTTTCCTTTTCTTTTCCCCAGAGACAAAGTGAGAGACAGAGAGAGAGCGAACACACATGGGAGGGGCAGAGGGAAAGAGAGAATCCCAAGCAGGTTCCACACCCAGCATGGAGCCCAACTCAGAGCTCGATCCCACAAACTTGAGACCTGAGATCTGCACTTGAGCTGAAATCAAGAGTCAGATGCTTAACTGACAGAGCCACCCAGGCGCCCTGAGCGAGATCCTTCCTAACAGCCCTCAGAACAGCTTAGGTAAGAACTTAGTGAAAGCTCTCGGTATGATTAGCATTGAATGTGAGCCGGGACAACAGCAGAAAATCTGAGGGATCACGGCTCTATGGCCCCCTGAGCCGGCCCTGACATAGCCGAGGACACGGGCCACTGGGCAGCCTTCCAAATAGGCCGAGTGCGCACCTGGCTTCTCCTGGGGAGGCAGAGGCAGGACAGGGCATGCAGGTGAGGCTGGTGTGAACGGCAGAGCCCACCTGCCTGCCCTCTGGCACCCCCACCCAAACCCTCCACTATATTCCCCACACAGGCACTCTGAGGGGGAAAGGGCTGGTGGAAGTCTTCGGGGGTCCTCTGATCCGTAAGCCTCAACTGCTGTGGACAGGTGACCTCCAGGGGGGCTGGAGTAAACAACGGAACACGTCAGGGTGCTGGTTGGGGCACGAGCATCAGGAAGGCCCAACACAGTCCTCCCCTCGGTGATGCAAGGCCCAGAACCGCGGTCCCACCCTGCCCCCAGCCGGGCCCCTGGACCAAGACTGACAGGGGCCTCCATGGTCTTCATGGGCCCAGGCCCAGGCCCCAGCCCCACCTGCTCTTTTGGTATCTGAACCCCTCTCTCGTGGGTTCCTGATGTGGACAACTTCCTTCCTCAGGCAGGAGAGGAAGCAGGACCAGCTCGTCCTCCTCCCACAACAAGACCTAGCACTTCTGTTCCTCTCTCTGTCAGCCTGGCTGTGAGGGCCACAAGGTCTCCACCTGCATCTTGTCAGGGCCCCAGGAGGTCCAGAGGGAGTCCCAGTGCTCAAGACCCACTGACCCAGCTTCAAATCAATTCTGCCATTTCAAGGCTGTGTGGCTTTAGGCAAGTCACTTAACCTCTCTGAGCTCATTTCATTGGTAAACTGGGGATAACGTGGGACTGGTGTGTTTCTGCCCATTCAGGCTTTCCTGCTTTCCATAGGCGCCTGCTGGGAAGCCCTTGGTACCACATCCTCAGCTCCCAGGGGTAGCTGAGGGGCCTGCCCTCAGGGCTGCCTGCTTCAGGGAGAGATGGCAGGTGAACAGGAGGTCTGGCTGATGTGACTACCAGGAGCTCTGATGACACGGTACAAGGAGGTACATTCTGACTGAGGAGGGGTGGGCAGAGATCTGCAGGATGGGCAGGTGGGGCTGGGGGGGCAGAGCATAAGCAGAGGCATGAGGAGTGCCTATTCAGGGGTGGCAGGCAACAGAATGACTGAGCAGCATGCGGGACCTGGCAGTGGGAGCACAGGAGGCATCTGGGCAGGGAGGGAGGTGCCATCTGCAGAGATGGGCTGTGGGGAGGGACTGGCCCAGGAGGTCAGCTGGGGTCGAGGGTGACCGCCCCCAGGATACCTATGGAAAAACAGGCCATGGGCAGAATCCTCACTTGAGGCCAGCTATAGCCTTCCAGCGGCCTGCACTGCCTGCCCAGCCTTCCACCACTGGGGGTGGGAGGCCGAGGTCCCAAAGCCCGGCCCCACAGTGGATTTTGTAGAAGGTTCCAGATGTTTAAATGCCAGCCTCCAGCCCCACCCCTTTGAAGTTCTTGGCTCCAGCCAAGTTCTCTGTTCCACATTCCCAAGGCTACCTGGCTAATGCAGGGAAGGAGGGCCTGAACAGGCCACACACCAGGCCGGCTCTTCCTGCTGTTAGCTGGTCCTCAACACAGCACTTGAAGTGAAGTTGTTCCCATTCCCCAGCCTGAAGACTGAACCCTGGGGACCTGTGAAACGCTGGGGCTTTGCTCGGTCCCCCAGAGTCTTATGTAGCAGAGACCACCAGGCCCCAGAAAGGGACTATGCCAGGTGGCCAGCTGACTGGGCCCACCCCTGGGGGCTCAGATCCCCTGCTCTGGGCCTGGACCCAGCCCCAATTTGGGGCTCACTGAGGCTCTGTGGGGTCCAGGATCCAATGAGGATATCATTTCACACTCTGGTCAAGAAAGCTCCTCCCAACACCAGCAGAGCCATGTAGGGTGCAGCGCCCACCCTGGCCTGGGACGGGCCCTGGGCATTGCCATGTACTCATGACCACAGCTGTCCTGAGGCCCAGCATGTGCCCGTTCCCCAGCTGCCCAAGCAGGGGTATATAGGGTTCCTGGCCCTGCTTCCCACATAGTCCAGAGGGGTGGGGGTGGGGAGGTCCCCTTCCATAGCCTCAGCAGCCACTGAGCCTCAGAGGGCTGGGGCAGTGAGCGAACGGGGAACTGCAGACACTGGGCAGCCCCAGAGGCCAGGCCTCCCTCTGCCTGGGGCAGACAATTCACTGGGCCCCTGGCCCAGTATCCCTAAGGACACTGCCCTCCCGTTCTGAGAAGCCTGGGTGAGGGGCTGGGTGAGCTCTGTGGCGCCCCATTTCATCATCCATAGATGGGGGCATTGCTCCCCACTGGTGACCTCACAGGGCAGTGAAAGGAGTCTCTGGGATGGGGTTCAGCCCCCACAGATGGCAGGACTCATTCACCCAGGGTTGGACACTGGGAGGTTCCAGGGAAGGACCCCCAAGATTCCTTGGGAAGACTCTCCATTCCACCTGGCCTTGTCTCCGGTTCTGCGGTCCAGGGAGGTGACACGTCAACTGCCAGGGCTGGAAGGACAGTGGAAGATCTCACATGCCCCCAACAGCCCAAGCTCCAGGCAGACGCCAGTCCAGGCTTCCCCGTTCTGGGGCTCTGGAGTCTGGGATCCCAGGAACTGGGGTGTGAAGTCCAGGCTTTTAGCAACCCCTCTACAACCTGGGGAGGAGGTCAAAGTAGCGGCTGAAGGGACAGCCTCGGGAGTGCAGCAGACCCAAGTGCACAGAAGCCTGTCTCTGCCCAGGCAGCGGGCAGGCAGGGATCAGAAGCCCTGCATTTTACTGAGGTGGAGACTGAGGCCCAGGCTTTTCGACATGGCCAGAGATCTGGCCCAGAGCTCCTCTGGGCCATGGAGGCTGGCGAGGGGTACACCACCACCACCACCACCGGTGACCTAAGACCACCCCTCCCGTCCTCCATCTGTGCCTAGCCTGGCTCCCTGTGAGAGGCCACTGGCCTGGGGGGGTCTGACCTCCCTGGGTTGGGAGTCTGGAGGCCCTTCCTGGGGAGCCTGAGGCTGTTCTGCTCCTTCCCCCAGAGCTGGCTGCTTCCCAGCCCCATCAGGTCCTCCTCCAGAGCCGACTGGCTGGCTCCTGCCAAGAACGCCCACAGCCTGCCAGGCCAGGCCGGAAGCGCGCACGGGCCTGACCCCACCCCCAGCCTCCAAGCTCCTCCTGGTTCTGGGCCTGTCTTACTGGGAGAAACTGAGGCCCAAGGCATTCAGCGCCCACCCCCCACCCCCCAGGCCTCTGAGGGCCTGCAGGAGTTTTCAGATACACTTTGGAGGACATTGTACTTAAATGAGGTCTCCTGGCCACCTTCTCTTCAACCCTTAGTGTGAAGGGAGGCAGCTGGGTTACTTGGCAGGGGTCCCAGCGGGAGGTCAGCTGGGAGAGACACCAAGGCTCCCTCCTAGTGCCGCCTCAGCCCCCTCTCAGAGAGGTACAGCGGGGGGTGGGAGGGAGGAGAGGGGCTGAGGGAGAGGGAGAGAGAATCTCAAGCAGACTCCGTGCCCAGCACAGACCCCGACACAGGGCTCTGCCTCAGGACCCTGAGATCATGACCTGAGCCGGAATCAAGAGTCAGACGCTTAACCAGCTGAGCCACACACGGACCCCTGAAAGTTTTATGACTTCATTAGTATAGAAATGAATAAAATTTTTTCTTCACCCCTTAAAGTTCTTTTTCTTTCTTTCTGATTTTTAACAAAATGGAAGCATTTCATGGGCCTCTAAAAGTAGGGTAGCCCCAGGCAGTGTCTACTGTGTCTGAGGAGGGAGAGTTGTCCTGGCCGCTCCTCCCCCCCCCCCCCCCCCCCGAAGCTGATGGGCTGGGCCTTGAACCCAGGTCCTCTGCACCTCTCCCTCCTCTCCCCACGCTGCCTAACACTCTAGGTGAATTATTGCTGGTTTTTGGCATTTCTTTTTTTCTTTTTTAAAATTTTTGAAGATTTTATTTATTTGAGAGAGAAGTAGTGAGAGAGAACATGAACGGGGATGGGGGGGGAGGCGGAGAGGGAGAAGCAGGCCTCCCGCGGAGCAGGGAGCCCGACAACGTGGGGCTGAGCCCGGGACCCCAGGATCATAACCGGATCTGAAGGCAGACCCTTAACCGACTGAGCCCCCCAGACACCCCAGTTTGGCTTTTCTTAATAGCCATCCTACGGCTTTGAGCTTCTTGTTTCTGAGTGTTTCCAACAACAACGATAATAAATAATAATAAAGATGATGGCAGTCCTTCACAAAGCCTTTCACCTCTCTTATCTGATCCTCCCAACAATCCAGGGAAGGGCAAGGACAGCCACTGCTGCCCCCTTTTCGCAGGTGGGACAAGTAGGACACAGAGGACTAATAAGCCATCTGACTGGTAGGAGCAGAGCCGCAGGCCCGGTGCTTCTCCGTCTGCAGTCTGGGTGGGAAGGTGGCAAGCAAGCAATTGGCTGAGAAAGGAACCTGAAGCTGGGAAGCTCTAGGTGAGGTGGGAAGGTTGGAGTTCAAAGGGCAGGAGGGGCTCCGTGGGGGGAGGGGCAGGAGCATATAAAGGGGAGGAGCCAGAGGAGACACCTTCTGGCTGCCCAGGGAGGGCAGGAAGAGCCCACTTTGGTCAGGCCTTCCAGAAGACATTGAACTGGGAGGGAAAGAGGAGGGAGGGGGAGAGCTCCTAGGAAGGAGAAAAGGGACCCAGGAGGTATCTAGGAGGCACAACCACTGAGACTTGGGGACTCATGGGATCCAGAGGCAAAAGGGGGTGGGGGGGTGGGGGTCGACAGAGATATTTTGTACATTTTAGCCTTTAAAGTTCCCAGACACTGGAAAGACCATAGCACTTAATCTGCTCACTGCACTGAGCCACTTCCCTCTGCGAAGCCCATGGGCAAAAGCTGACAGGCGCTGCTGACCCTTTCCAAAACCCAGACATACCCATCCATGCCGGTGATGGGTACGTGTTCAGGGAGCTCCTGGAACCTTTAAGCTCATCCACCCACCCCAAGTTAGGAACCCCTGAGAGGGGCTGCTCCACGTCTGCCCCAAGCTTCTGCCCTATCCCCTGAGAGTCACCTGCCTTGTTCCCCAACCTCTTTATACCCCTAAAAGATGTTAATGGGATTCCTTTAACTGAATGGTACACCCACTGCCAAAATGAGAGTGCAAAAAGATGGTCACTGTGTTATGAACATTGAATTGATGTTTTGGAAAGGTTTCTTAAAAGTTAATTAATTTGAAAAATTGCCATTGAGTTTGGTGTAGATGAGACAACTGTGAAGACTTGGAGAAAAATGTAACGTTCCAGAAGGTTCCTGAAGCACAGATCTGCTTTCAAGCTCACGCACCTGGCTGCTGGTGGCCTCAGGTCCTGGCCACGTGGGCCTGGACATAGGGCTGCTCAGGGCATGGCAGTGGGCTTCCCCCAGAACCAGAGAGTGAGAGGGAGAGAGAGAGAGAGAGCCCCCCAGACACAAGTCTGTCTTTTTATAACCTAATCTTACAAGTGACAACCCCAACACTTCCTGTTTTCTCTTCACTAGACCCAGACGTCACTCCTCACCCACACTCCAGGGGCAAGGATTACAGTGGGATGTGAATAGAGGAGGTGGGATGGCCCGGGTGGTGAGGGCCTTTATGGAGGCTGCCTACCACAGTCTCCCAGGGCCGGCCAGGTCGGGCTGGGTAAGGAAAGGGTCTTCTCCTTAGAATCAAACACACTCGTAGCTGAACGCTGACTCTGTGCCAGGCACTGTTCCAAGCACTTTATACTGACTCCTCATACCACTCTAGGAGGCACTATTATTATCCACATTTTATGGGGCACATAGAGGGAAAGTAGTTTGTTCTCAAATCCCACAGCCGGTAAGAGCTGGAGCTGGCTGGGATTCAACTCCACGTGGTTTGAGCCCAAGGAGGAAGCTGGGTTGGGCATCTGGGTTGGGCCTGGTGTGTCAGAGGAGCCTTGCAAGAGATGGCCAATAAGCCCCCCAACCCAGCCAGCTATTTGGGTCTGAAGTTCGGGAAGCAGAGGGGTCAAAACTGGCCCTCTAGGTGTCCTTAGCCGGGCGTGCGGAGGGGACTGATGACTCTTCGGGAGCAGAGTTCACCTCCAGGAAGAGTGGGTGCAGACGGGACACAGGAGGGCTCTGCGTCCAACGGTGGCCAAGGAAGGCTGAGGAGCGGTGAGAAAGCAGGGGGGCAGAAGGCAGAGTGAGGCCGAGGGAGGCCCCCAGGAGAGGCTGTGTGTGGGGGGGAGACAGGGAACATCTCTGGGGAGCAGCCTGGCTGTGGAAAGGCAGAGGGGACAGGACAGTTGCCGACGGGGTATGGGGACAGATGCAGAGGAGGGGGTCAGGTTCCTGCTGAGGACGGCTGGCTGGGGGTGCCCCCCCCCCGTCCCGGCTGTGGCCACGCCCCCTGCCCTCTCCGCAGGACCGGCACCGCCCCAGACCCCGCCCAGGCTGACGCCCCGGATGTGGCCTCCTAGGTCACCAGCCCCGAGGCAGCGAGTCAGGAGCGTGGCAAGCTTGCCACACCCAAAGGCTGTGCCCCCTCCTCAGCCGGTCCAACCCGTTTGCCCGGCGCCCTGCTGACTGTCCTCAGTCCTTAGCCCCTACTGTCGGCCTCTCTGGGAGCAACCCAGCCCCTCAGACCGGACTGTCACACTGCGAGGCCCCTCCTCCTGCAGGGAGCCCACCACGCCCCCTGACCTTTCCCAGGCCTTTTGAGGGAGCGGATGAGGGACCGGTGTAGGTAGAGCTGCAAGAATCCAGCCCCTCTGCCCCCATCAAAACGCAGATATTAACTTTCTCCCCAGAACCAACTTCCCAGCACTCACCAGGTGCCACAGACCCTGCAAGGCCTGGCCTCCCCGGTGGCCCTCGCCTCCCGACCAGCCTCGAAATGTCTCCAGCAAACATTGGACAACCGCCTCACTGCTCTCCTTGATTCTGTCTGACCATCCAGCGACCCAGATGCTCAGCTAAGCCTCCACTGACCCTTGGTTAGATGGAATCGTTTGCTGGGTCCTCACCATCTGGCGGGACCTTACTCACTGCCCCGCCACCCCACCCCTGCATCCTGGCCCACCTCCATGCCTTGCCCGAGTCGTCCTCTTGCCTACCAAGCAACCCTCCCTGTTCCAAACGTCCAAAGCTTTCCCATCTTTCGAGGCTCGGTTCAAAGCCAGCTTGCTGAGCTTGAAAAGGCAGCTTAACCTCTCTGGGCCTCAGTTTCCCTGGTTGTAACAGGAAGCGTCTCTGTGCTCCTCACGGGCGGGCGGGAGCTGGGAGGAGGGCAGAGGCGTGGCCTGTAGGAAAAAAAAAAAAAAAAAAAAAAAAAAAAAAGGGGAGTGCGGCCGGAAGAAATCCGAAGCCGTCCTGTGCCCTCCCCGTCGCAGGGGTCCCCATCCCGCAGCGGGCGCGCAGTGAAGGTGGGCGCACAGCGCGTCTGGGTTGGGAGAAGATGGC
>NC_048231.1:39386275-39417164 GCF_002007445.2 Ailuropoda melanoleuca
CCCACCCACCCCCCAACCAGCCAGGGGCCCCTGAAACTCGGCCCGTCGTACCCGCGGGAGGACTTCTGTGCAGAGCTGCGGGGAGTGCGGCCGGAAGAAATCCGAAGCCGTCCTGTGCCCTCCCCGTCGCAGGGGTCCCCATCCCGCAGCGGGCGCGCAGTGAAGGTGGGCGCACAGCGCGTCTGGGTTGGGAGAAGATGGCCCCCCGGGAGGTCCCGGCCCCGCCCCCCGCCGTGAGCCTCGGCTGCCGCTTCGGTGAAATGGGCCGATCGCAGGCGCCTCCAAGCCGTGTCCCCGCCGCCTGCCTGGCGAGGGGGTTCCGTGGTCCGATACTAACAGCTACGCAGTCACAGGGAAAAACTCAGACAATACAACACAACGAAACGAAAAAAAACCCCCAAAGACTGCTGTGGCCTGGACTCCAGCCCAGAGCCACTTGGGGTACGCGCGGCCCAGGGCAGCAGGTGTCATTCCCGGTCTCCTCGAGGGCAGGGAGGCTCAGGGAGGCTCAGCGGCCTCCAGGGTCTCAGAGCCCAGACCCGGCGGTCCTCGGTCAGACCCCGCCCCAACAAGGGGTTTTCCTGGGTAAGGACGCGTCGCCATCGTGCCACCTGCCCCAGCCTGGCCTGGGGGACAGTATCGCGTGTCCTGCACAGCGAGGGACCGGGCAGCCCGTTTGGACCCGTCGCCTTACCCCCCCCCACCACCCCGCCATGGCTTGCGGGTTAGGTTGTAGTATGCGGACCTGCAGTCTGCAGATTTCGGGCTCCGCGCCTCCGGGACCCGCGCGTGTGCGGCTCCCCCAGCCCATGGAGGTTAAGTGGGAACTTTGAACTCTGTCCGGGAACCCTGATGGGAAGGATTAATCCGATGGCTTTTCAAACCCTGGCCTTGCCTTGCAAACTCCTCCCACAGCCAGGCTGTCCACCCCCTCTCTCTGTCTGGCCTCCATCACTTCCTGCCAACTGCCCCCTGGCCTTGCGGGGAGGAGGACTGTTGACCCATTCTACAGACAGCAAACGGGGTCGGGCAGTCCAAGACCGCGACCCTGACTTGCAGTGCTGTTTCCTGTGCGTATGGTCCCTCCCCATCCCTCCCCCGCCCCCAACGCACACACCCTTTGAGTCCCAGGTCCTGAGGGCCACCTTGTCCCAGAAGCCTCCTCTCCACTCAGTGACTCACCACCTAGCCTGGAGTGGGTCCTTTGTTCAGCGCCCTGGGCGCATGATGGGGAGGGCATCTTCGGACTGCTTCTTGCTCCGGCTCCTCATCCTGCTGCCTGGGCTGGACCACTGAGGGGCCTAGAGCAAAGCCAGGCGGCCCCGCGATTCCTGCACCTGCACACAGGCACTGGGCTCAGTGACCTGTGGGAGCCCTCCAGGGCTGAACCTCCTGGGCCCGAGAGCTGTTCCCACTTCACTGGGCTCTCCCTGAAGGGGCCTCTGCCCACTTCCATCCCTCCTTCTTCAAATAAGAGCACCCTGGTTTTCCAGGGGAGCCCCTCCCAGCTGCCCTGCAGGCATGCTATCCTCCCAGCCCTGAGCCCTGCAATCAGCATATTCCCTACCAATTTGGGGAAAGCACCCAGCCTAGCAGTGGGGGGAGGGGGTCTGGTGACCTGGCATTGCCAGGGCCACCTCTGTCGAGGATCTTATCCAAGGGGGTGGAAAAAGGAGGACAGGCGGCAGAGCATGGTCCTGGGGTCACAGAGCCCCCAGATGGGTCTGAGGCTAGGTCCATACTGGACTTCTCCTGTCAGCTTTTTTGGCTTCTGGCTGTTCAGGGTCTTCAAGTTCTCACCTGACTCAGTTTATCTGTTTATCCTAAGCCTGTTCCATTTTCCAGACTCCTTCATTCATTCAGTGGCTCCTCTCTGAGATAGCCTCAGGAGGTGTCCTAAGATGACAGGGACAGAGCCCTGCCCCCCGGGGATTAAAGCCTGGGACATACCTAAGAGGTGGTCTGTGTCACAAAGCTAAGGGGAGGGGCACATCACAGAGGCCGACCTGAGATTCCCTGAGGAGGAACCACTGAGAGACCTGCAGGGTGACAGATCTGTGAAGGGATGGGGGTGGAGGGAAAGAAAGTGCTCTGTGAAGTTAGCCAGGAGACTGGGAGGACTCTGGCTCCCTTGAAAGAAAAATGAAGTGGGGGCGGGGAGCAGAGACCGGGTCCCACAGAGCATCGTGGGCTACGCAGGCGTTTGGATTTTAGCCCAGGAGCACTGGGTAACCACGAATGGGTTTAAGCTGGGGTGTAGTGTGGCCATTAGGATTTTTGTAGTGGACCCATCTGGCCTCAGTGCCTTCCCAGGGCTCAGCCAGCTTGGGAAGAAAAGAACTCCTCGCTTCGTCATGCAACGCTGCAAGGACGACTTCTCACCCTGCTGTGGCTTGGGGAGGTTAGGGGAGACTGGTGAGTGGACGGGTGCCACACCCACTTTGCAGATGACCGCCAAAAGATCCTGGCTGTGATGGGCTGAACCGGACAGAGAGTACCAGTTCTGGGTGTGCCCCTTAGAGAGGGCTTCCCTGGAGAGCGGTCCCAGGCCACAGAAGAGTAGGAATCACCAGGGAGACATGCCAGGAGGCAGGGCTGGGGCTGGAGGGGTTTCAGAGAAAGAGAGAGGGAAGGCACCTGCAGAGGCACAGTCAGGAAAGAGCGCAGTGCGCCTGGGATACCCCTGACTCAGACTTGAGTATGAAGAATTTGAAGTCTGCCTGTCCATCTGTCATTGTCCCTCTCTGGGGCTGCTAAGGTGCAGGAGGCGCATGGTGGAGGAGGGGCAGGGAAGGCCACATCAATGGGGGTGGGGGGTTAAGCTGGGGGACAGAGTGGAGAGGTTGAAAATGGAGAGTAAACCTTGTGCTTATCTCTGCTTCCTCTGGAAACTTCATTACAATGATGGCAAAGAATAAAAAAAAGGCATAAACAAGAGAAGAGATGACCACGGATGAATGGTCCGAAACAGTTTTAGAGACAGAAACTGATGGGACTCAGCAGAAGAGTCCTGAGAAAAGCACCCATGTGCCAGCTGAAACTGATGGGGCGGGGGCTGGACACTGGGAGACCAGGTCGGACAGAAGACGGCCCAATGATTTCCTGCCCCGTGATGTTCACACACACACACACACACACACCTGTGACTCCCTTCCCCCTGCAGGGGGGTGTAGGCAGGACCTGTGACTTGCCTGCAACCAGTAGAACACAGCCCAGGTGTTGGGATGTCACACTTCCGTCTAAGACAGGAGCGGGAGATTCTCCTGTCGGCAAGGAGCCAGGGCCCGGTCACACAGCCACAAGGACATAAATCCTGCCCCAGCAACCAAATGAGGTCGGAAGCAGATTTCTTCCCCCGGCTGACCCTCCAGATGAGCGTGTGTGACCCCCTGATTGCAGCCATGTGATGCCCCGAATAGAGGACCAGCTCGGGGGACTTCTAGCCCCTGGGAACTGGAAAATGATAAATGTGTGCTATTTTCAGCTGCCTCATTTGTGGTGATTTGTTATACGGCATAGAAACTCATCCACTCACAAGCCCTCCAGCTGCTCAGCCCTGCAGGTCCATCCACTTCCTGTTTCCAGCATCCTCCTGCAGGAGACGCGTGATCTCTGCAGAGAGATTCCAGAATCAGGCGTCAGGCATGGCAGAGGCAGGGATGATTGTGGGGCTGGAAAAGGTGCTTGAGTGACCCAACTCTTCCCTGCCCTCCTTCTAGAAGGCCAAGAACCACACCTGCATCCCCAGGCAGAGGATTGGAGGGGTCTTCTATGAAGACCCAATACCACCATGCCTGGAAAATTCCGGATGACTCACTGCTCCTGGCTATAAAGGCCAGGTAACTTCCTCTGGTGAGTGAAAATAGAGTGGAAGTGACATGTGGTCCTACCTTTGCTCTTTCCCTTCTGCCTCAGAAGAGAACATCCTGGATGGAGGTAGCTTCCCTGGCCCAGGTCCCAAAATGACAAAGACACGAAGCGGAGCTGGAGAGTCCTGCAGACGCCATATAACATGAGAGAAAATGAACCTTTGCCCTTATATGCCCTTGAGATTCGGGGGTCATTTGTTACTGCAACATAATTTAGCAAAGCTGACTGGTACACCCCTCAGAAAAGCTGCCTGCATGCCTGATAACCCAACAGGGAATTCTTCCACACCCCAGAAGTTCCAATTGGCTTGTCTGTGCCCCACTCTAGTGTTCACAGAAGCCAAGGCTCACCAGGCATTAGAGAAAAACCTCCAATGGGAAGGACAGACACCAACACAAAGAGAGAAAGAAGTGGGATGAAAAGAGATGATTCTGGGAGCAGAGGCAAATGTCAACTAAACTCCAACTCCTCAGAGAAGACATTAAAGCAGAATGATATTTGTTTTAATGGAGCAAAGAGCTTGTGGAGTTTAAAAGATGATAGTTAAAAACAAAGGGTGAGGGAAAAAGGGAAATCCCCTGGAGGGTAGACTTAACCGATAAAGAGATAGAAGATAAGAAAGAGAACAACCCAGCAAGGTAGGGGCTGAACCGGGGAGTTGCTGCCGCTCAAGTCCTGAAAGGAGAGGTGGGAACTGCCTTGTGCAACTTCGACGTCTGTACTGACTAAGCCCTTGCCAAACATGAGGTTGGGTGAAGACCTTCTCAGGTCTGTGAAGATTATACTAATCAATCTTCCATGCACCTTTCTCAGGAAGCTGCTGCAGAATGTTCCCCAGCAAACTGAGGGAGGAAACCAAGAAAGAGGAAGACATGGGATCCAGGAGATAGGATCCAATGGAAGAGAGAGGCAAAGCGGAAACCCGATCAACAGTAGCTGTGCTGCAGGCCCAGGGAGCAGCCAGCATGGATTGCTGTAGGAGGGGCTCCTGGGAAGGAAGTCGGGGGGCAGTAGTAAGGACAGATTCCAAGATGAGTGGTGGATAGTACTGAGAGATTGCTGCAGCACTGGGAGGCCTTAGAGCGGGATACAAAAAAGCTATTAGTTATCTATAGCTGCATAAGGAATGGCCACAAATTTATCCTGCAGTTTGTATGGGCCAGGAGTCTGGGTGTGACTTACCTGGGTCCTCTGCTTAGGGTCCCCCAAGGCTCTGCTCAAGGCACCTGCTGGGACTGCAGTCTTATCTGAGGCTCACCTGGGGAAGAAGCTACGTCCAAGCTCACTGACTTTGTTGCTGAAATTCGGTTCCCTGCTACCTGGGACTGAGGGCTTCAGTTTCTTGCTGACTACTGACCAGTGGTTGCACCCAGGTCCTGGAGGCCCCGTGTCCTCCTTGCCTTGCGGGCCTCTCCACAAGGCCACCCACAACCTGGCTACAAAGGGTGTGAGCACACGGTGGTGGGGATCTCTGGGAGCCATTTTTGAAGCAACCTAAACAAAGCTAATTATTCACTTGATGAAAAACTAGGAAAAAAAAAAACAGAATGGAGACATAACCACAGTGCATCTCTTGGCTCAGTAGCGAGCAGTGTTTATATAATCATTACATGAAACAACTGAATATTAGTTTAGCCGAAAATCGTTACATATTGATAATGAGAGGGGTCACAGGGAGAGCATGCTGCGTGGGTGCCTGGCAGGGAGGGTGCTGAGAAAGCTGAACCCTTATCTTCTGTGAAAGGAAGTCAGTAGATAATGGCTCAAACTGGGAAATCGAGTAACAGCCACACAAACATGTATTTATAAACATGGAGATAAAATCCAGAAAAGGCCAGAACCATGTGTTTGTTCAGGGGGAAGGACTGGAGGTGGGGGGCAGCTGGGGAGGGGCTGCTGATCCTCACTATGGGCCTGTTTGTCCTTTCAAGTTCTGTGCGTATACTTCAAACTACTGCATTACTTGCATAAAAATAAACATTAATTAATAGAGAAAGAGATAAGGGTGGAGGCAAAAAAATCCCTGAGAGGGAACAGTAAAGTCCCCAGGGATCCTGTGCACTCAGGAGCCTCTCCCGACCCTGGGGGAAGGGGCTCAAGGGATCCAGAGCGGAACACTCGCCGCCGATGGGCTCAGGAGGGAATACGGTAACCGGGGCTTCCACAGGGAACCAGGAGCTTCGACCTGGGGACAGCGAAGCCCAGAGCTGGAGGGGCTGGGAGGATTGGGGGAGACCACGGTGGTGGTGGTGGAGGGGGGATTTGGGATCCCAGCCAAGGGGTGGGGGAGGAACCACAGGCCTGTGAGAGAGGCCCCCCCACCCCGGGGAGCACCCCTCTCTGTAGACATTGCTTAGGAAGACTGAAGACTTCAACGAGGCTTGGCTTTGTTTTTAATTGGGGAGATTTTGTTTGTTGTTGTTTTTTTAAAGATTTTATTTATTTATTTATTTAAGAGAGAGAGAGTGAAGGTGTAAGCAGAGGGGAGGGGCAGAGGGAGAGAGAGAATCTCAAGCTGCTTCCTCCCAGCTGAGCAGGGAGCCAGATGCAGGGCTTGATCCCACAACCCTAAGATCATGACGGGAGCCAAAACCAAGAGTCAGAGGCTTACCCAACTGAGCCAACCAAGTGGTCCTAATTCGGGAGACTTTGTATAATTTATTTTAATGTAAGTAATAAATGCTTCTGGTAAAAACATCAGGAAGGCACCAGAAGTCTTGGAAAGGCACCAGCCAACAATGACCAGCACTGCTAGGCTGTCTGGTCTCCCCAGCATCCTGTCCTGTCCTTCCGGTTTCTGTTGATGTCAACACCTCCCCACCCCCCCCCCACCCCCGGTCCCTCGNCACCTCCCCCCCCCCCCCCCACCCCCGGTCCCTCGGTCTCTCTCACACAGAGGGTCTCTCACTCCACATCCATGGTCTGCATCCTGCTGTATTCACTTAGGCATCAGTCTGGGCGCTCTTCCCACTATCACGACACCCAGAGAGAGCAGTCTTAGTCCTTTCCCAGGCCCCGGTGCCCGGACAGCCCCATCTGTGCACCAGTCCCCGGTGGGGGGTGTTCAGGTCTGGCATACGGTTTTGCTCTTATTAGCTCAGCTGCAGATGGGACACCTCTGCACACCCTGCCAGGCTTTCTTTTGTTCCCTCCTGGGGGAGAATCGTGCCCTGGGAGCCTGGGTCCAGCTAGGAGCACTGGTCACAGGCTGGGGTCCCGGGCCCAGCAGCCGCGGCATGGCCTGCACGCCTGAGGGGGATCCGGTGGACAGACGGAGGTGAGCGACAGGAATGGCGGGGAGGGGTGGGGGTAAAAAGGATTTCTGGGGGTGCTTCAGAGCTTGGCAACCTGTAAGGGCACAGGGCTGAGACGCTCCGTCCCGAGCTGGAGGCTGGAGGCAGACTCTGGCTTTACCATTTCCTCCCTGCGCAGACTGTAGAGCGGCCTGGGGCAGCTTGTGCACCCGCTCTGGGCCTGTTTCCCCGCCTGTAATAGAGGCCTGACAACAGCACACCTATCCCAGGAGAGGGGGGTAGGAGACAGCTGGGAAGGGCAGAGACAGCAGTAGGGGGTCCCCCGGAGGAGGGGGTAACTACACTGGACTATGACGGGAAGTCTGTAGCAATTGAACCGGAAGGGCATGTGTGGCAGAATTTTGGTCTGAACTACGTGCCACGTAGCTCCAGCCCCTCCTGTGGCAGGGCCTGGCCTCCGAGCCTGTGTCCTCAACCAGGTCATAAGCACAGGAGCCCGCACTTTGAAGGGACGTGGTGGTTAACTAGTAACTTGACTCGTTCAAGTTACTCTTGCAGGCCTGGGAGCTTCTTCAGCCCTGGGATGGCCCAAGCCATGTGCCCCAACTCCTCTTCCCGGCGATGGTTCGGCCAAGTCTCGTTTGCTATTCTCTCAGAGAGTCTGATTTTGGTACAGGTATGTCTCCAGAGACAAGGAGTGTCACCAAGTCTGAGGCCCTAGGGGGTATCTGGGCTCCTTCCCAGAGCGTCCTCCCCTCCCCCAGTCACGGCTTGGGATCTAGCAGGGGAGGGGGTTCTGACCGTGGGGACAGTGGTCCTGCATTGCAAAGGCCAGGTGGAACCCCAGGCTTTCTCTGGCCCTAGAAGGAGGGTGGGATCAGAGGGAGTTGGGGTTCTGAGAGCAGCAACAACACAGACACCACCTGGGGACCTTTGAGAATCCCACTCGCCTGACCCCAGGTCTCCAGAGCAAGGTGGATGTCTCTTTCTAGGCATGGACCACCCTCCCCACTCCTACTCAAGGCTGCTGAGTGCAGCGCGGACCCACACAGGCCCCGGCCTGGCCGGAGTGCCCCTGGTCTCCCGGAGCAGGTCCCGGAGCAGGTCCCGCAGCCGCCGTGGGAAGGGTTCTATTCTACCCCGCAGCCTGCGTGCACATATTCAATTACAGAGACGAACGAAGCGTCCCCTTACCAAATACCACGGACTGGTGGAACTTATTTCAATTTTTAAAACGCTGGTGGCTGTACTCATGATTGCCCCACACTGGAGACAATCTGGCTATCCAACAACCAGGGAATGGATACACACATGTGCCGTATCCGCGAGGAGGAATGCCCCTGTGCCGTGAAGATGAATGCGGAGGAACTGCGCCGGCATCACAGGGAGTGGAGGAGTCCTCGTCCCACAAGTACACACCCCACAGCTCCATTTCCAGCAAGTTCTAGAACAGGCCAAGTTCATCTCTGGGGACAGAAAGTGAATCCGTGGTTGCCTGGGGCTGGAGGACTGACAGGGAGGGGTCACCGAGGAACATTCTGGAGTGATGGAAATGTTCTGTATTATGATTGATGCATACGTTGGTCAAAACATACAGAACCAGACACTTTAAATGGGTGCATTGCAATGTATGATAATTTTGCATAAAAGGAAAAAATGCCGGTTGTTCCAAAAATTGATTGCGTGACCTACTTGACGAATCAGTGGCTGGCCCTCTATTCAGACTGTGCTAACATCTGTGGAGGGGAGGGGCAGGAAAATATAGACGTGCGCAAAGGGGACCCTACCATGCCAGGGAGCTGAACAGACTGGTTTGCCAAAGGAAGTTTGAGGGGGAGCATGACAGGAGTTACACAAAAGAGGTGAGGGAGAGATGGAAGCAGGCAGGAGAGTTGCAGGAGCAAAGACAGGAGGTGTGAGGGTCAGCTCTCAAGGGGACCCAGGGGGCCCTGGTGGCCTGAGTGCCTCTGAAGGAGGTCTCTGTCCATCCATCCTGTTCTGTGAAGCAGCCCTGTGCCTGAGGCTCATAATTTCCACTGAACGAAGGGATGGATGGGAGAAGAATGAATGCTGAGGGCAAGGAGGGTATTGTCAGGTGAGGCTCGGAAGGGGACTCCACTGACTTTATCCCCGAGCACTGGGAAAGCGCTCCTCAGCAAGCCTGGCAGGACCAGAACCTCCTAGGAGAGCAGGGCCGGCACCCTGATCCCACCTCCGCGCTCAGAAATGCTTCACACTGTTTGGCCAAGGCCCAGTTCTGGATTAGTTCAGTGAAGACTCAGTCGCCCATCCTGTGGCTCCAGTCACTCCCACTGCCACCTCAGCGGCTGTCTCCTGTGCCATCACCCCTTGAGTGGAGGGACATTGTGAACAGCTGTGAGGTCTTCCACATGCGGAAAGTGGAGTGAAGCAAATAAAACTCACGAGTCTGGCTCGGAGCAGCCAGTGCGGCCTGCATGGCACCCAGCAGCCCCCAGGCCTGTTAACCCTACACCCACAGTTTTGCTTTCTGGTTCTGTGAGAGGGGCCACTGCTGCTGTACCCACCAATCTGCCACCTGCTTGTGCATCAGCCGTGTCCCCAAAAGCTTTCCCTGCCAGACGCTGGAGGAGGAGGAGGTGGGGGGATGTTTGCAGGTATCCCCAGCTTTGAAAACTGGGTGCCCATGTGGGCCAGAGAGAGCTCCCGGAGCAAGCGCAGTGCTAGGTGAATGTGGAGGGGGAGGGGGCCTTGGGGTTGGGGGAGGGGAGAGCCCAGCCCCTTCCTGATGGACCTGCCCTGCAGCCACATCTCTTCTTTCTCCTTCCCCCAGCTCCACAAGGCTGAAGCTCCTGTTCCCCAAGGCCGCTCTCCGAGAACAGCAGAGACGATTGCACACGCTGTGCGCTGCCCACACGAACCTGTATAATCCCGAAAGCAGCACGTTCTAGTACAGTCATCCCCTTGGACCCCTGAGGCCGTGAAGTACTCCCCCGTTCAGAGCCAGTGCACGGTGGGCCTGGAGTCACAGCTGGCCTTCCGTCCCCACTCCATGCGCCCGCCATGGGGCTATCAGCCTCCCACCGTCAATTTGCCACCCAGCCAGTGAGCGTCTCGACTACCCCGTCTGACCACAGCCCCGTCGGCTGCCAACCCTCCATTGGTTAGAAATACCGTATGATCCAGAAATTCCACTTCTAGGTAGACACCCAAAAGAATTGAAAGCAGGGATGCGAACAGATATTTGCACACTCGTGTTCATAGCAGCACTATTCACAACAGCCAAAAGGTGGAAACGACGCAAATGTCCAGCCAGGGACAGAGGAACGGATAACAACACGTGGTCTATCCATACAGTGGAATATATTCAGTCTCAAGAAAGGAAATTCTGGCAGGTGCTGCAGCATGGATGGACCTTACGGACATTGTGTGAAGTGAAACACGCCAGTCACAAAAGGACAAATTATGTATGACCCCTTTTATGTGAGGTCCCAGCCATAGTCAAGACAGCGTGGTGGGTGCGGTAGGTGCCGGGCGGGGGTGGGGGGGAAGTTAGTATTTGAGAAGACAGAGCACCGGTTTTGCAGGATGAACAGAGTCCAGGGAAGGACAGTGGCAATGGTCACACAACAATGTGTATTTCTTAATGCTACTCAACTGCACCCTTTAAAATGGTAAGTTTTATGTGTATTTTCAACACAATTCAAAAAAATAATAATTAAGCCACACACCCTCCCTTGGCTCGGCGACGCCTCCATGGCAGGACCAGCTGCGTAATTTGCAGGGCCCAGCGTAACATGAAACGGCCGGGCCCCTTGCTCAAAAATCAGGAAGTTCAAGCTGGCAGCAGCAGAGCATGACGCCAAGGGGTCTCTTCCGGGCGCGGGAGCCGCAGCAAGGCCGAGGGGCAGCCCATCCGCGCGCCTTCCCCGGGGCTGCTGCCTGTCTCCCTCTGCGGCCGCTATAGGGCCCTCCTGGAAAGGGACTTTCTTTCGGCCAGGGGAAGGGTCCCGGACTTCTGGCCCCCAGACTCCGCGCTGCGCGCTGGGTGGGAAATGCTCAGGTCCAGGTGCAGCCGCGGAGCTGGGGGGCCGCTTCCGCTGGTCCTGCCCCGTCCCGCCCCGCCCGGGCCTGCCCGCACACCGCGCATTGGGCATCAGACGAATGAATCAACTAGACCCCAGTCACCACGTTTTATTCAGAATAATGACAGTCGCCAGCAAGGAGCTGGCACCTGGCCTTCCCGCAGCCACATGGAATCATACTTACATGCCATGGGCCGGAAGAGGGGAGACAGGCAAGGGACCCACGCGGGCACACTCAGCCGGTGCTCCTGGGTCCTGCCCTCAGCCCCCAAGGGGGAAAAGCCAGGTCTTCACCTCGGGTGCACATTCAGGGCTGTCCTTTGGAGCCTGCCCATTTGCCTGTCGGGGAGACTGAGGCTGGCCTGCAGGTGGCCTGGGGACAGGGCAGCTTTCGCTCTGCTGGGAGTACCTTCCTGCCTGCCTTGCTGCCCAGCAGAGAAGCCCACCAGCCGTGCCAGCAGGGAACTGTCGCCATGGTGACGGTGGGAGACAAAGGACGCTGGCAAAGTGGGGACTGGAGCGACCCCATGGAAGCCTCATTGTGAGCCCTGGCCTTCCAGGGGCCTTGGGTCTTCTTGCTCTCTCTAGGCCTCGGTTTCCTTATCTGGACCATGGAGCAGGGCCCCAGCAGCTCCAACAGCTTCTTGCTGGGTTTGTCTGTTCTTTTCTTTCCTTTCTCCTCTTCTCTTGGCAAAAAATAATCTCAGAAGGTCCTGGGGGCTCGGGGGGAGGGCAGGGCCTGGGGCATGAGGACTTCTGAGGGGCCCAGGCTCCTCCCTCCATTAGACACAGGAGGAAGCGAAGACCTGGCTGGTGGGTAGGGGAGGGGGGGAAGGGTCACCTGGCACGTGCTGAGGCCCAGGGCAGACTCTTCCAGCTTGGGGCCGGGCTGTGGGGGGCCAGGGAGTGACAAGGACGATCCCTCTCTCTTGGCCTGGCCCTGCTTCCAGCACCTGCCACAACCCACAGGCCCTGGCAGGACCAGGTGGTAATGTCACGGTGGCAGAAGCCCAACTTACTCTATTCTCCTCCTGGTGGGTCAGCAAGGGCCCTGCCTGGCCACACAGTTCCTTCCTAAGAGCCCCGTTCATCTGCAGTCACAGGCTGGGGGACACCGTCATCCCCTACCACAAGGTCAGCCTCGGTTTCCCCATCTGTAAAAGAAGATGAACAAAGGTTTAGACTCCAGGCCACCCCCACAGCCCTAGGATCTCTAAGACCTTGTTGCAGTCACTGTCAGCTGGTCTGAGGTGCCATGGGGCCCTGGGTCCCTCTGGGCTGTGCCTTGGGCCCCTGAGGAGTGTCTGTAGGTAGTGAGTACGAGTGCTCTCCTCTCGTGGCCGGACCCATTGGGCTAGACTCTAAGCCAAGGACCAGGCCACAGGGAAGGGTGGGACCCTAGAACCCCCAGTCCCAGGACCAAGAAAGTAAGCCATCTACACGGTCAGCAGGTCCTTCAGCTCCTGTGGGGCCTGGGCTTGATTTCCTTACCTGAAGCTCTGGGGTGATCCCAGTTCCTCCCAGTGTGCAGTGATTCTGACTGGTGGAGATGGGAATGGAGATGAGAGGCCGTTTCTAATGGGGTAGGGAAAAGTAATAGGTCACTCTGGGGGGTCATAAAAGAGGCCTAGCCAGCCCTGCTTGTCCAGCCCATTCTCAGGGAATGGATGGGCTCAGTGAGGGCACTGGGCCCCTCTGCCACGTGTGAGGTCCTTCCCGTGAGTGACCTGGGCAAAGTCCTGCCCATGTTGTATTCTCTCTCTGGCAGCACGAGATGTGGACAAACTGTGTCCGACAGTGAGGGCTCCCCTGCCCTGCAAAGCCCCCACCTCTGCAGCCTCAGGTCCCCTGCATCCTGGGCTCTGGGCCTGCCAGCCCCCTTTTCCTTCACACCCTGGCCCCCTGAACCCCGCTCAGAGTCTGTGAGGAGCTGCTTGGGATATGCTGGGGGCCGCCTTGGGCCCCAACACTCCTACCCAACCCAGGGGTAGGAGGCTTGGGGGACTTTGGTGGCAGCCCTGCCAGCGATCGTTCAGCTGGTCAGCAACCTAAAACATCACCCAGCGCATGGGGTATGTGTGGGGAGGCAGGGCTGTGGGGAGGAGGGCCCCGCCATGTTCTCCAGCCAACCCCTTCCCCGGGTTCAGAGAGCCTCAGCCCAATCTTCCTGGTATGGGGGTTCCCTTCCCATCCGGGGCAGCCCTGGGCACCCCAGCCCTGCCCCAGACACCCCCTGCCTGTGCATACCCAGGCTAATATCCCCACATGCTCTGGTCCCAGTTGTGAAGACAAAGACCCACTTTGGTATCACTGTGGAGGTTCAGGAAATGCCCACCACGTGGCCCCCTCCACCCCACTCACGCTGTAACGGAGGGAACGGCCTGAGCACCTGGGCCCTGGTCATCAGGGTGGGCTCTGTGGTGGAGAATGCCCTGCAGCTGAGCCTAAAGCGCCAACCAAGATAGAAGAAGCGGGAAGGGCATTCGGGCAGGGGCACAGCCCCAGCGAAGGTGCCTCGACCTCTTGTGGGGAGACGGGCCTGCCTGAAACAGGCTGCTGCATTGTCAGGGCAGAGGCTGCTGGACTCCACAGGGCAACGGCAGGAGTGGCAGGGGCTCTCCAGCACGCCCTCCTTCCCGCTCAACCATATAGTCCCAGAATTTGTGCACAGAGCTCAAATATATGCTGGGTTTTCCTTATGTGTAATCTGTGATTTATACCACTCGGTCTTCCAGAAAGAATTAGCAACAACCTACAGAAAGTCAGAAACGATCAACTCATAACAATAAGAATAGATAATATTGAACAATCAAGAATGCGGGGGAGACATGTGTTTACCCAATTCCCGGGCACTAACAATTGGTAATTGTGCATCAAAAGTAGCTATGAGTTTCCTGGCAGGCAAGGCATAAAGGGAGAATGGGCTGCAGGAACTTCATCCAACCAAGGGGAGTATCCTAGGGAATCAGGAGACTCATTCCCAGAAAGAAGCGCTCTTACGAACTTATATTCTAAACCTCAGGCAACAGGTGCTTTCGGCGGGAGGGCTGCTGGGAACAGATTAGCAACAGCTGGCCGGGCACCTTTGGGGCCTTGTCTGCTGTGTGGTCCCAGGGTGTCCATTTTGGGCCTCTGGGCCCAGGCTATCCAGCTCTTCCGGGTCTCAGGAGCAATTGGGATCAGGTTCCTTTCTCAGGAGCCCCAGGCACACTCATGGTGGGAGAAGCTGGCAGGGACCAGACCTCGCAGGGTCTCCTGCGCCAGGCTGAGGAAGTGGCTGGGAGTCGGCGAAAGTTGGGAGTGGAGGTGGACCATTGTCACTTAACTCGGGGCCCGGACTGGAGGGTCGGCTGGAAGGTGAGTGAGTCGTGCCGTGGTCTCCAGGGCACGTGGGGCTGTCAGGCTAACGCAGTGCTGGCCCCGGCGCCCGGCCTTGGAAGACGTGGAGCGGCCCCCTGATGAATGAGTGAGTGCATGAATGAGGAAGGAGCCTGTGCTCCGGACTGGAGCCACCGAGGAGGTGGGCCCCCTGTCCTGGGTGTGCTGCAGCCGGAAGCACCTCAGGAGGGGCTCTGGCCCAGCCTGCGGGAAGGGGGCTCTGTGCTTGGCCCACTGGGAAATTGTCAGGGTCCGGTGGCGGCTGCAAGGGTCGTATGGGCCCAGCTGCTCCCTGCATAGCAGCTGCCAGGAGCCACAGCTGTCCTCCAGGGTGGGACCCGCGGGGCAGAGGGGCTCTGCCTGGCTTGGGAGCTCTCTCAGACCACCAGCGACCCACCCCGGGGGGGGGGGGGGGGACTGAGGCCAGCGATGGGCTGCGGGGTCCGGGCAAGCACTTCCTGTTTCTGAGTTGTATCACACAGCACGGGCCGGGATATGGGGCCGTAACTAACAAGCTCAGAATCTTTGTTTTTAATTATCACCTACAGATATTTTTATTTAACAGTTTTACTGAGATATACTTTACCTACCGCAAAATTCACCCACTGAAAATGTACAATCCTGTGGTTGCACCACCATCACCATTCTAGAACATTTTGTCATCAGAAACAAACCCTGGACTCATTAGAAATTAGTCTCTACTTTCCCTACTCCCCTAGCTCCCAGCAACCACGAATTCTCCTGCCTCTATAGATTGTCTATTCTGGACATTTCCTATAAATGGAATCATTATATGTGGCTTTTTGTGCCAATTTCTTTCACTTAGCGTGATGTTTTCAAGGTTCATCGACGTGATGGCACGAGTCAGGGCTTCCTCTCTTCCAGGGTCAAATGACGTGCCATCACCTGGATAGACCACGTTTCCTTCATCCATTCATCCATAGAGGGACAGACATTAAGTTATTTCTACTTCTTAGCTATTATGAATAATGCTGTTATGACTATTGGGGTATAAGTTATTATGTGAGCATATGTTTTCATTTCCTTCTCTTTTTAAAAAAAGATTTTATTTATTTGACAGAGAGAGAGAGAGCACAAGCAGGAAGGGCAGCAGGCAGAGGCAGAGGGGGAAGCAGGCTCCCCGCTGAGCAGGACACCCGGATCACGACCTGAGCCGAAGGCAGACGCTTCACCGACTGAGCCCCCCAGGCGCCCCTGTTTTCATTTCTCTTGAGTGTATCCCTAAGAGGAGGATTTCTGGGGCTTATGGTAACTCTATGTTTAACTTTTTGAGGAATGGTTTTCAGAGCGGCTGCACCATTTTGCATTCCCACCAGCAGGGGATGAGGGTTCCAGTTTCTCCATGGACTCGCCAAAATTTGTTATTGTCTGTCTTTCTGATGCTGGGTGTGAAGTGAGATCTCACTGTGGCTTTGATTTGCATTTCCCTCATGACTAAGGATGGTGAGAATCTTTTGATGTATTTATTGGCCATTTACATATATTCTCGGGGGAAATGTCTATTCAGACCCTCAGTCCATTTAAAAAAATAGCCTTTATTTTTTAGGTTCACAACAAAATTGAGTGGAAGGTGGAGATTTCCCACCCTACCCCGCGCCCCAACCATTTTTAAAAAAAAAATAGATTGTGGCATACGCTTTTTTATTTTTTTAGGTTTTTAATTTTAAGCAATCTCTACACCCAATGTGGGGGTCAGACTCACAACCCCGAGATCAAAAGTGGTTGCTCCACCAACTGAGCCCGCCAGGTGCCCCTGCTAATCCGTTTTTTTAAATTATTATTATTAAGTAGACTCCATGCCCAGCATGGAGCCCAGTGCAGGGCTTTAACTCACAACCTTGAGATCAAGACCTGAACTGAGATCAAGAGTCCCAAGCTTAACCGACTGAGCCACCCAGGTGCACCCCCGATCCAATTTTTTTCAAGATTTTACTTATTTATTTTGAGAGAGAGAGCAAGTAGGACTGGGGGAGGGACAGAGGCAGAGGGAGAGAGAGAATCTCAAACCAACTCCACCCTGAGCACAGAACCTGACATGGGCTTGATCCCACAACCATGTGATCACTACCTAAGCCAAAACCAAGTCGGACACTCAACTGACTGAGCCACCCAGGCGGCCCCCCCCATCCGTTTTTTAATGGTGAAACAACAGCGGTCATTTTCTTGCTCTTGCTTCATGTCCAACATGGTAGGGTCTCTGCTCCTCTCACTCTAGGATGGAGGCTGATGGAGGTTCACAGGTTGCTATTCCGGGGGGAAGGGAAAGAGGAAGTGTTAAGTCACCCACTGGCTCTTAGAACTTCTACCCAGAGATAATACATGACTTCTACTCACATTTCAGTGGCAAAGGGAGTCTCCCAGCCACGTCTAACTCCAAGGAGATATGCAATCCTCCTGTATGCCAGGAAGGAGTGGACATATTTAATGACTTGCAGGACTAAAATAAGGATCTTTCCTGCAGGACTTCTCAGTGCCTTTATTGGGCTATCATTCACTGTCCCCCCTTGGGAGGGAGTGGGATGCAGTAGGCCGAGCAGCCCAGGCTTACTCAAACGGGGAGCTCTTTTCTCCTAGAGCATATTCTCACAGGATGAGTATTCCCTGGAATCTCCTTTGGAAACTGCTGCCTGGGCTGGTGTTCACTTCCTACAGTAGGGTGGGCAAAGTTTTTGAAAAGTAGTACACAGTAGGTATTTCAGGTTTTGTGAGCTATGTAGACAAGCTACTCAACTCTGCTGTTGAAATGTAAAGATGGTCACATGTGACATGTAAACAAATGGCATGGTTGTGTTCCAGCAACAGGTTACGTGTAGGTACTGAAACTTGAATCTCATGGAATTTTCTTGTGTCACGAAATAGCCTTCTGTTATTGATTTTTTTCAACCATTTAAAAATGTAGGGGCATCTGGGTGGCTCAGTCGGTGAAGCGCCTGCCTTTGGCTCAGGTCATGATCCCAGGGTCCTGGGATCGAGCCCCGTTTAGGGCTCCCTGCTCTTGGGGAGTCTGCTTCAAAAACATTCTCAGCTCACAGCTATCCCCAAACAGGTGGTGGGCTAGGCTTGGCAGGAGTTCGCTCACCCCTGTCATCGAGGCTGAAGCCCTGCCTGATGCCTTCGCCTGGCATTCAAGCTCCTTCACACTTCTGGGCTGCGTCGCTGCCACAGCTCCACACAGAGCCTGGGAGTGGGCCGTGGTGGACATTTTTCCAGAAAGATCACGTCCTTTCACTCTCAGGAGGCCTTTGCACAGGCTGTTCCTCCTACTGGGAATGCCCTTCCAGATCCAGGTTTGGGAAACCTGAGGCTTCTTTGGACCGGGTAGAATAAGGAGCTTGCGACACTTTTGGCTCCTTCGCCCCCAAGGTACTCTTGTTTGTTATATTCTGATATTTTATAAATGCATTTGTTTCCCCAACGAGGCATGAACTTCTGGAGGACGGGGACCTTGTCCTCCTGAATTCTGATCTCCAGGCCCAAGGGAGGGAGACCTGGCATGGAGTCGGGCTGCTGAAGAGTGAAGGAAATGGGACCAGGTAGGAGAGGTGCCCCGGGGTGGGGTCCTGGCCTGGTCAAAGGTGCTGAGGTGGGACGGGTTTGGAATGCTGGAGGGTCCTGACGACGAGTCTGACGCAGCTGGGCTGAAGGGTGACATATGTGGGGTTTGAGGGTGATGCTAGGGAAGGTAGACTTGATGCAGTTCAACAGTAGGGAGCCTTGGGGGATTCCTGAGCAGAGGAGGGGCTTAATGATATTGCTGTTTGGGGAGAGGTCCAGTTCTCGAGGCCCCATCCTGGCACTCTTTGGTGTCCAGATGAGAGTCCTGAACAAGCTGTCCGAGGGCTCAGGTTCAAGTTCTGGTTCTGTCTTTCAGCTTCCTGTGGGGTTTTGAACAAGTCACTTTTCCCCCTGGGGCCTCAATTTCCACATCTGTGAAATGGGAGCAATAATCCTTGCACTGGAGGCCTCGTGGGGTTGCTTTGAAGGGTTGAAGGGACTGGGAGGAGCAGAGGATGATGGCAGACACCACTGGACTGTCTTTAGGGAGTATTAATGTATGCTGGACACCGTGGGGTGGTGACGGTCAGGAGGGGGAAAGCAGAGGCCTGGCGGAAAGCTGACCTGTTGCCATGTCCCCGGCGCCTGTACAGCATGGGCACCCTGGTGTGAAGAGTGCAAAATAGGGGCCCCTGGGTGGCTCTGTCTGTTGGGCATCTGCCTTTGGCTCTGGTCATGGTCCCAAACCCTGGGATTGAGCTCCTCAGCGGGGAGTCTGTTTGTCCCTCTGCCACTCCCCTTCTTGTGTTCCCTCTCACGCTCTCTCCAGATAAATGAAAAATAAAATCTTTAAATAAGAGTGCAGGAGGCCTGGAGCCAGGCCTGGGTGAGAGTGGCTCAGGTCTCTGCAAGGTTGTTCCGAGCATCAAACCATAGCATCGTCTGCATGCACCACGCCCCCCTGTTCTCCAGGAACTGGGCATTGACCTTCCTGTGGCAGATAACATTCAGACCTGAGTCTGAGCCAGGAGGCCCCTTCATTTTACAAATGGGGAAACTGAGGCCAGCAAGTGTCAGGGATAGGCTTGGGGGCTCCCAGGCAGCCAGAGGTGGGCCAGTCCTGGCCCAGGCTTTGGGCTCCATTGGACTCTCCCCTGCGGGTCCCATGCAGACACTCCCCTGCAGCCCCAGAGAGTCTTGGCGGCCGTGCCCTGTCCCTGGGAGACACAGATGCCAGGATGTTCGGGGAGTTGGTGCCACTAATTAGTCACATCATTTTTGGCATCTCACACAGCCTCGGGGAACTGGAGAATGTCATTGTCAAAGTATTTTTGAATATTTGCCTTCTCAGCAAGAAGATGCTGTGAGAACACTCCGTCTTCCATTCGGGTGGATACTAACAAAAATAACAAGCCCCGGGAGCTGGAAGGATCTGGGAGCTTGGGAGAGAGGCCAAGGGAAACCCGCTGCTGCCGGTTACAGCTGTGACACTCTGCCCTCTGGGCCTCACGTCCTCCCATAATGGGGCTCATGCATTTCTCAGGTATTTGTCGAAGCCCAGCCTGTGCCAGGTGCTCCCCTAGCTTCTGGAGAAACAACTGGGAGCAAGACAGACCTGGGAGTCCCTGCCCTCAAGGGGCTGCCATCCCAAGGGGGAGCCAGACAGTACAAATCAGTAAGGTCTGCTAGCTGGGGGCACATATAAAGGAGAAACTAAAGTGTGTCAGGTGGTGGGAGGGGTGGCCTTCGAGAGACAGTGCTCGGGGATGATTCACTGAGAAGGTAAGATCTGAGTCAGGGTCTGAGGGAGATGAGAGTGAGCCCAGGAGAGCTCTGGAGAGAAGTATTCCTACAACAGAGAACTGCAGGTGCAAAGGCCCCGGGAATGCTTGGCTTGTTTGAGGATCAACAGAAAGGCCAGTGGTGCTAGAGCTGGGTGGTGACACAGAGAAGGTGAGATGACAAGACAGTGTTTGATAGGCCCCAGGGGCCTGCTGTGGAGGGCCTTGTAAACCACTGGACAACCTTTGTTTTCCTTTTCCTTTTCCTTTTCCTTTTCCTTTTCCTTTTTCTTTTCTTTCTTTCTTTTTTTTTCAGTGCAAAAAGGTGGTTTTATTAAAGCACAGGGACAGGACCCATGGGCAGAAAGAGCTGCCGAAAGCCTTTGTTTTCATTCTGAGTAAGCTGGGAGCCACTGGAAGGTTCAGAGCAGGGGAATGACATGATCTCTTTTCTGCATTGACCGTCTTCCTCTGGTGCTCATAGGTCAAGGGCAGAAGCAGATGGGGCCGTACCAGGGTGTGGGTGGTGGAGGAAGGAGAGGGGCTGGGGGCAGAGTAGAGGCTGGATGTGGAGTTTGAGAGAGAGGAGCCGAGGTGCCTCCAAGGTTTTGACATGAGCATGTGGGAGAAGAGGTGACATGCCGCTGAGGTGGGACCCGAGGTGGGCTCAGTGTTGAGATGTATGTGGTGCCCATTGTTCAACCCTGGGCAGACTGGAGCGGGTGGCTAGACTTGAGGCCAAGTCCCGGCTGGTGACACAGATTTGGGAGTCATTGGAGGAGAGGTGTTATTTAAAGCCAGGAATCTGCCTGAGATCCCCGAGGGGTGAACAGGAGCACAGGCCTGGGACCAACACAATGAAAGCAGCATCACAGGGCAGCACCTGGGGGTTCCTCAGCCCAGATGGGTATTTCACTCTCATCACAAAAGCCACACTCCGACCCCTCCGTCCAGACCACTGCCTCCTCCAGGACCTTGGGTCACAGCCCAAACATCCAGGGCTTGTCCTTTAGACAGGAGCGGTGGGTGGGAATGCTGAGGGACAGAGTGCAGGGTGCATGGCTGTGTCTAGACACAGGGTTGCCCTAAGCCACCCATTACAGCCCCGCATCCCATGTAGCGGGCCTCTGCACTGAATCTGAAGGCTAGGCTCCAACTCTGGTTCCTGAGTTCTCTGTGCGTGCTTCTGTGTGTGCGTGTGTGTTTGAAATGCACGTAACAAATCCATCATCCTCACCATTCCGAAATGTACAATCCAGTGGCATTAAGGACAGTCACAGCGTCGTGCAGTCGTAGCTGCTATCTGGGTGTAGAACTTCGTCGTCACCGGGCAAGAAAGCGCGTACCCAGTACACAGTCACTCCTCCTTCTCCCCCCACCAGAGCCTGACAACCACAAAGCCACCTTCTGTCTCTATGGATTTGCCTATTCCGGACGTTTCGTGTAAGTGCAGACATGCTGCGACCTTCTGGGGCTGTTTCTCTCCTCAGCGTAATGCTGTCAAGGTCATCCATGCTGTAGCTTGTGTGTGCGGAGTTCACGTCTTCATTTTGTTTCTTAAGGTTTTATTTATTATTTATTTATTTATTTATTTAGGAGAGAGAGAGAGCACAAGTGGGGGGTGAGGAGCGGCAGAGAGAGAGGGAGAAGCAGGCCGCCCGTGGGAGCAGGGAGCCAGACGCGGGGCCCCATCCCAGGACCCCGGGATCACGACCCGAGCCGGAGGCAGCCGCTGAACGACTGAGCCCCCCAGGTGCCCTGTGCATAGCTCATTCCTTGTTAGCGCTCGTCCCCATTCCTGGCCAGATCTATGACGTCCAGGTAGACAGTCCCCACCCTACTTCAGTTGCCGTGAGCGGGGTTCAGCACACCGGGGAGAAGTGAGTCCCCGTGTCAGGGCACAGTGGGGCAGGGCTGGTGCCCACCGTGGGGCAGGAGTGACAAGAGGGATGCGTGGCTGCTGTGGAGGCTTCCGCAGTCAGGGGTCACTCCTCAGCTTTGCCCTCAGCTGAGCTCAGAGTCAGCCCAACATCTGGGCCTCCGGGGTTTGTTGTTGGTTCCGTCCTTCTGTTGTCGTTGTCCCTTTGTTCTCACTCTGGTCGCTCTGGTCGGCTGGGACCGGAGGTGAATGAATGAGCCCCACCACCATCTTTCCTTTCCTTCTAAGAATTTCTGAGATTTCTGAAGGAGCCCTTTGGGATAGGCTTCACCCCCTCCTCAGAGGAGAAGCAGGGGCAGTGAAAGAGCCCGAAGTCATTCATGTTGTCCCCCCATTAAGAGGATGCCACCCTCCTGGGGCACCCATCAGAAGCCACCTCTGCAGAGGCCCCCGCCGTGTGCGGGGCCAGCAGGGGCAGACGCCAGCGAGCTCGCTGCAAGGGCAGTGAAGGAAGAAGGAGGCAATGTGGCTGGAGGCTTCTTGGGCCCCGACAGACCTTCCTGCACAAGCGGCCGCAGTGGCCTTCCCCAGGCTTCACCCCACCTGTGTCAGCCCCAGCAGCCCCCAGCGGGCACCTCGAGGAGGCACAGGTGTACTCTTGGCGAGGCCAGGCGCCGGACAGGGGCTGGCGCCCAGCAAGAGCGGGACCTGTGCCAGGGTGAAGGCTAGTGAGGGCGTGATAACAGGAACAAAGGGTGCCTTAACTGTCATGGAGATAAGGCGGAGACTGAGACAGAGATGGGACGCAGCAGGGAGGAGGCCCTGGGGTGGGCTGCTGGGGGTGGGGTGCGGGGCATGCTCTCTGAGGAGGTGCCCGCTGAATAAGGTGGAGGCAGCCTGTGACGACCCGGGGAAAGGTGTTCCAGGCTGATGAACAGCCCTGGGCCTGTGCAAAGCCCTGGAGGCAAAGGGAGAGGGAGAGGCAGGGAGTGGAGGTCAAGGGGGGAGGGGGGCCACATCCTGGGGGGAGGGCAACAGGAAGTCCCTGGAAGGACGGAAGGCTAAGATCCAGTCTTTTCGCGTGGCTCTCCTGGGTCTGGCCCCAATGGCAGTGACCTGTCCCCAGGACTGTATGTTAACAGACCTCTCCAGCACTCCCACCCCCCCCCCACCTGACAGGGCCACCAGTCTCTGCTGGGTCTCACGGGGAATGTAGCGGGTCCACCTTTTCTCATCCAGTGTCCTGTGGGGGCAGAGGGGCCGTCACTCCCTCCCAGCAACAGGGCTGTGGATGAGGGGTGGGTCCTCAGAATGGAAACTACTTGCAGGAAGGCGGCTTCTCTCTGAGACAGGGAACACTCCTCCCTCTGAGGGTCTAAATGCCCGGCTGCGGCCAGAAGACAGCCCGAGCGCAGCCTCCACCAGCTGTGGGGCCACCTGGGAAGCCAGAGCTACGCTTGGCATTTGTTTCCCAGCGATTTGCTCATGCTCTGACCCGGTTTTGTTTAGGTGCCCCAGGTTGACCCCACGACCAAGTCAGCAAGTCGGTGGCCGCTGCGGCGAGCGAGGCTCCGTGCTGAGCTGGGATCCCAGACACACTGGGGCACAGATGAAGCCTCCTGGAGCTTATTTTTCGGGGGGAGAGAAAGACAGGTCATTACAGTCGTCCTTGGTGCTAGGTGGGCTGGGCCAGGGGCCTGAGGTGGTCACAGAGGTCAGAAGAGCTCCCAGAGGGGGAGGGACCATGAGCTGCGTCATGATCAAGACTGAGAAGACACAGTTGGGGCCACGTAGCCTGGTAAGAAGAGCAACCCCAGCGAAGGAAAGGTCTCTAAAATGGGAGACTCTTGGGGCACACCTGGAGCCGGGAGACTGGCCTCTGGTGTGGAGCCTAGCCTGGGCCACCTTTGAGGCCTGGGGCTGGGGTCTGTCTCTGCCGCTCCTTCCATGTGCCTGTGGCCCCTTGAGGGAGTCACCCCGGGAGGCCTCCTTCTTACCAGGCCAGCAGCTATGTCCCAAACTCTCTGGGGAGCTTCTCGGCAAAGAGGAAAGCATTCCCGATGGGATTTAAATGAAGAGCGAGGTGGCCTGGGCCAGAGAGGGGCTGGGTCTACTTCCTTTCCCACGTCTGCCCTGCTGACAGACCCCAGCTCAGGTCTCTCCTCCGTAACTGCCAGGATGGGGACCTGGCCAAACAGGGGTCTGTGGGATGAGAAGCCTCTGGGTGGCCCTCCTATGGTCATCTAGCTAAGTCAGCAGTGCCCAAGGAGGCTGGTGTGGAGCCAGACAGGGAAATGTCCAGGCTCTGCAGGGAGGCTCTCCCATCCTCCCCCTGCAAATGAGGGTTGAAAACCAAACAAAATACATAGAAATGCCAGGCCCCTGTGATACATCCTGCGTGTTTCCTTCCTCCTGATTCCCCTTTGTTAATCATCTCTACTTAACCAGCTTTATCGGGGTAGAATTCATGTACCGTACAATTTTCCCATTTAAACTATACAATTCAATAGCGTTCAGTATATTCACAGAGCTGTGCAACCGTCGCCATGATCAATTTCAGAACATTTCATCACCTCAGAAAGAAACCCCGTTCCCATTAGCAGTCACTTCCTATTGCCCTACCCTCCGGCCCCCTGGCAACCACTCATCTACTTTTGGTCTCTTGACATTTGCCTGTTCTGGACATTGCCTATAGATGCAGTCATATCCAATGTGGTCTCTCACGTGACTGGCTTCTTTCCCTTGGCCCAATGTTTTTGAACTTCATCCGTGATCCATGTTGTCGCCTATGTTAGCACTTCCTTTCTTTTTATGAGTCATATTCCATCATATGGATCAATCGCATTGTGTTTATCCATTTATCAGTTGATGGGCTTTCTTTCTTTCTTTCTTTCTTTGGGGCTCGATCCCAGGACGCTGGGATCACAACCTGAGCCAGAGGCAGACACTTAACAACTGAGCCACCCAGGAGCCCCTCTTTCTTTCTTTTTTTAAAGATTTGTTTTTATTTATTTATTTAAAGATTTTATTTATTTATTTGACAGAGACAGCAGTGAGAGAGGGAATGCAAGCAGGTGGAGTGGAAGAGGAATAAGCAGGCTCCTAGCGAAGGAACCTGATGTGGGGCTCGATCCCATAACGCCGGGATCACGCCCTGAGCCGAAGGCAGACGCTTAATGACTGAGCCACCCAGGCGCCCCTAAAGATTTGTTTTTGAGAGAGGGGAAGAGAGAGAGAGAGCACGAGTGAGCACACATGGCGGGGGCGGGGGCAGAAGGAGGGGGAAAGCATCTCAAGAAGACTCCACGCCCAGTGCAAGAGCCCAATGTGAGGCTCAGTCCCACGACCCTGAGATCGTGACCTGAGCTGAAATCAAGAGCTGGACACAACCCACTGAGCCACCCAGGCGCCCTCTTCCTTTTATTTTCTGACAAGGTTTTATTGCCTATGGAGGGAGTGGGTGTTCAGTCCCTCCTGGCTGCCGCTTTCCTGCCAGGACCTTGTTCAGCTCATCTTTTGTCCTCTTGGCACAGATGTGTGTCCCTGCACTTTTCTTGTTGACCTTGAGGGCCCGCTTGTCCTTGGAACCCTTGAGCAGCGTCGTGGCATGCCGCTCACACGGGGTGAAGCCACACATCTCTTGGATCACGTCCTGCGCAGATTTGGCATGCTTGGTGAGGGGTCCCCCATGGCAGCTGTGCACCTGCTGGCTCGGGTTCTTGGGTCACCTTGCGACCCTTGTTGAGGCCCACAGCTGTGGGGCAGGGCAGAGCCACGGCGGCTGCTCCTCCGTGGCTGCTGAGACGGAAGGGCTGGACACTTTCTTTTTGGCTCCTGTAAATAATACTGCTATGAACATTTCTGTGCGAGTGTTTGCGTGGACATGCATTTTCGATTCTTTTGGTTAGACATCTAAGAATGGGATTGCTGGGTCATGTAGTAACTCTATATTTAACTTTTTTTTCTATTTTTTTCTATATTTAACTTTTTGAGGAACTGCCAGGCTGTTTTCCGAAGTGGCTGCACCATTTCACATACCCGGCAGTGGTGTATGAGGGTTCCAATTTCTCCACATCCTCACTAACGCTGGCTATTATCTCTGTTTTTACTCTAGCCATCCTAGTGGGTATGAAGTGGTGTCTCACTGTAGTTTTGATCTGCATTTCCCTGATGACTGATGTTGAGCATATTTTCAGGCGCTTATTGGCCACTTGTAGATCTCCTTTGGAGATATGTCTATTCAGATATGTCACCCATTTTAAAATTGGGTTATTCATCTTTTTATTATTGAGTTGTGAGAATTCTTTCTATATTCCAGATACAGTCTCTTAGCAGGCATGATTTGCAAATATTGTCTCCCATTGTGTGGGCTGTCTTTTCACTTTCTTGATGGTATCTTTTGCAACACAAAATTTCTGAATTTTGATGAAATCTGATTTATCGACTTCTTTCTTTTATTCCTTATGCTTTGGGAATGTATTTAAGAAGCCTTTGTCTAACTTGAGGTCACCAAGATTTACTCCTGTGTTTTTTCCTACGAGTTTTATAGTTTTAGCTGTTAGGTCTATCATCCATTTTTGAGTTATTTGTTGAGTTATTAACACATGAAGTAACAAGATCTGGCAGTGGCTGTAACATCTCTGTGATTTTGGAGATGAGTATACATGCTATTCTGAGATCTTTCCAACAATTGTAGTGTGATGAGACAGTATCATGAATTCTATGAGTGACAGAGTCGCAGCCATTGCTAATACCACCTACATTCATAATTGAAGAAAATGCTGGATTTCAGTGAAAGAAGGTTCATAAAGCTGTAATTATCCTCCCTGGTTCACGGTCCCCCTGAATGCTATCCACAGATTGCAGGTTAAGAACTCCTGGGATGGCTAAAATTCCTGCCTCAAGTCTCAGTTTTTCAATGGTCTTGAGGGTTCGAACCTTCCCAGGTCTGGCTTCTGGGCTGTTTTCCTGCTACCCCAGCCCCCGTTCCCTTCACCCTCTGCCTGGCTGCAGACTTGGGGAAGCTATTCCTTGCCTAGCAGAATTTTCTAACAAATCGAGACTGCAGAGCGGTGTGGCTGAGACATGCAGGCCCCTCCACTGGCTAGATTACTTCATCCCCAGGTGCCTCCGTTTGCTTACCTGCAAGGCATGGTGAGCTGTCAAAACTGTGTTCACCTGATGGGATTATTGGGCTGATTATATCAGCTCAGGATTTTAAGGCTGAGAGCCCAACGGGCACACAGGTACAAGCTGAGGATACCAGCTTTTTTCTTTTCTTTCTTTTTTAAAGATTTATTTATTTGACAGAGGAGAGAGAGAATGAGGGGGGGTGTGGAGAAGCAGACTCTCTGCTGAGCAGGGGCCCCACCAATGCGGGACTTGATTCCAGGACCCTGAGATCATAACCTGAGCTGAACTTGATTCCAGGACCCTGAAATCATAACCTGAGCTGAGGGCAGACGCTTAACCGACTGAGCCACCCAAACGCCCCAGCTATTTTCATGAAGCCTTTCACAGGAGAGGGGAGGGTGCTATTTCCTCTGCCTACACATTCTTTCCCTTGTTCTGCACCAGGTTAATGCCTAATTATTTGTAGCAGTCAGGAGTCTTTGAGTTCTATTTTTTTTTTTTTTAAGGTTTTACTTATTTGAGAGGAGAGAGAGAGAGCACTTGAGTGTTAGGTAGGAGTAGGAGGAGAGGGACAAGCAGACTCCCTATTGAGCAGGGAGCTGGCTTCAGGGGCTGGATCCCAGGACCCCAGGATCATAACCTGAGCTGAAGGCAGATGGTTAACCGCTTAACCAACTGAACCATCAGGTGCCCCAGGAGTCTTTGCGTTCTAACAGAAACTCAAATTGCTCCGTTTAGAAGGCCAGGATTTCAGGCTTGTTTATAGGGTATGGAGAGGAGGGGAGTTCCAAACATCCCATCAGGTCTCAGCTCTCCTCTTTCCACAGGTTGGGTAGGGGGTGCTCCCTGGGGGGTGCTCCCTTGAGCAAGGCCTGGACAAGCAAGGACCCCTCTCTCAGGTGCCTGGGCCACAGACCACACGGAGCCTGAGCACAAGCGCCAAGTACCCGGCCTGTCTCCAGGCTTTCCAGGTCCTCAGAGAGAGTCTCTTTCCTAAGGGTTTCCCAAAAAGTCCCAGAAAGGACCTTGATTGGCCTGGCTAGGTCACGTACCAATGCTTGAGCCAGTCACTGCAGCCAGGGGGCTTGGAGGGCTCTGCTTAGCCAGGCCTGGGTCACCTGCTTGTCAGGCCCCAAGCCAACTCCTGAAGGAGGATGGTAGGGAGGAGCTTGCCCTGGGGAGATGCTGGGCTTAGAAATTCTCTTGTGTTGCAGGAATCAAGTCTTGGTCAGACCTCACTTATTTCAGGAACCCTCCCCTCACTGGAATTGGCTCCTATTCTGTGCACCAACAGCACCACTCACTTCTCACTCAACAGTTATTTAGCGAGCGCCTACTGTGCACCAGGTGGAAAGAAGGGGGATGGAGGCTGCAAAGGGGACAGGGACAGAGTGGTCTGTGAGATAGGAGAACCAGGCATCCTGAGGTCTAGAAACCTCAGGGATTCCAGAAGGTGGAGTGCTGGACTCAGGTGCTGCTGAGGAGCTCAGTGAAACCATTAACCGACCACTGGATTGGGACGCCTGCAGGTTGTGGATGACCTTAGCAAGAATTAAGAGCGGGGACACAGCCCTGCTAGGGTGGCATGAGGAAAGACAAGGAAGGAAGGAAGGAAGGAAGGAAGGAAGGAAGGAAGGAAGGAAGGGGAGAAGGCAGGTATAGACACATCTTTGCAGGTTTCTGTGGGGAGTAGAGAGAGGGGGAGGAAGTGGTGGGGGCCTGGGAGCAAGGGAGAGTTTTCCCCTTTCTTTGGAAAATGCTGACCCAGAGGAAAGAGAGAGGTTAGTGGCATAGGAGACCAGCCAGGGGAGGGCAGTGAGAAGCGGGTGCCTGAGATCAAGATCAGAGTGGGAGAGCCTGAAGGGGAGGGGAGTGGGTGCCAGGCGGGGGCATGTGTCTGTTTGAGCCTAGAAGTTCAGAGGGATCCCATTGGATGGCTTCAGCTTTTCTCACCCAAGAATGAGTAGGTCACCCAAGGTCGTTGGCTTGGAGCGAGGGCAGAAGGGATTGTGGGAGGTGTCAGGAAAGGAGAGAAGGTGGGATATCTTAGTTTCAGAGTGGAAGAGAGTGTCACTGGAAAACATGGTGGGGCTGCTGACTGCAGAGAGTCTGTTTGAAGTCTGAGGTCACAGATTCCCAATCAGAAGCTTTGTGTGTGGACACCCCAGAGGCCCTCCGCTGCCCCAAGCAATGGGAGGTGCAAGAAGGGGGTTTTCCTAGGGTTGGAGGTGTTCCTTACTGTGGATGAAGATTGGGGCTGGGGAGATGGACTCTATAAAAATTCACTAGGCCAGGAAGTAGTTAAGTTGTCTGTGTTTTACAGATGAGGAAGTTGGGAGGGTCAAGGCCAGAATGGTATCAATGTGCCTTTGGGGTCAAACTAGAAAGGGGCCTCACACATGTCGAAGTAACTTAGGTGTTAGTCTTTGTTGAAAAAAGTGGTTGGATAGCCCGATGATGTAACCACAGTCATAACACGGTCAGGAAGTAGCCCCAACCGTGGGGTTTGGTGGGTGGCGCTCATGACCCCGTGTCATGCCATCCCTTCTGCCCTAATTTGCGCTGTTGTAGGCTAATCATTCCAGGGTCTGGTGGTAGAATTTCATAGACACCAAGTGAGCAGGTGGCTCAGCCCCAGAATACCACTTCTGGTTCCTAAGCCTGGGTTTTGCTGTCTGTACCCTACCCAGGCCAGCTGGGGGAGGGGGGTTCCCAAGGGCACACATCTGCACCGCCTCGGGCTCTCCAACAAGAGGGGCTTTTAAGGGGAGGCTACAAGATGCGACCCTGAACTTGGTGGGGGCAGGTGTCCTCCACCGGGAGGACTCCCAGCCCTGTTTCTTAAAGGCCATTTAGGCAGAAGTGAATGTGGGTACTTCATTGAAGTTAATAATGATGGTTCATGCTGCATAAAATGTGGAAGAGAGCACTCTGCTTATTTATTCAGGTTTTAAAAACATAAAAAGTCCAGATTTCTCCCTGTAGCTATTTATATCTAGAGCTGTTGTAAACTGTCCCCGTATAAAGCTCAGGTTTGAAGTAACTTAAAAGAAAAATAGCTATCCGTTGAATTAAAAAAAAATCATTTATAGATCTTCTCTTGCCTCCTAATTATGCTATATCAGCGCGCTGTTTTGTGGGGGCTGGTGCAGGTGGGACTGACGCGGACCTCCAGGGGAGTCCCACGCTCCCCCCACTCCCCAGCCAGCGGTACAGCAGCCCCCGGGCTGGCTGGTGACCACACTCCAGGCAAGGATGTCTCGGGCTGGGTCGTGCTCTCCCTCGCCCGGTGCCCGGTGGGGACTGGGGGAGGCAGGGCAGGCAGCAGATCCGGAAAAGTGGCTCTTGCCTGGGAGGAAGTTGACCCTCCTCCCCTACCAAAGGCTTGGGATGAAAATAGCTTCTTCCTCTTTACTCTTCCTGGCCCCAGCCCATTTCTGCAAGTGCCCCCTCCCGCAGGGACAATTCGGCCCCCTCACTGAGGACTGAACGGCCATCAGGGACGGTAGGGTACCCGGCGCCCGGACTCTGCATCCGGGCAGGGGCCGCTCGGGACCCTCCCTCGGGCCCCCGGACTCTGCGCGCCCGCAACTCGGGCAATTGCGGCGACTTCCAGCCTCCCCCCACCCAATTAGCAGAACCTCCACAGACCCTTCGAGTCCCCACGCTGTTTCCTTTCCCTCCGGGACAGACTGTCACCTGGGAACCCCGTCCCCTCCACCGGGGACCCCCGGCACCGAGGCACCTCCGTATCCCTTGGGAAAGGTGGGGGCGCAATTAGTTTCTTCCAATTAGTTTCCCCTCTTTGTATAGAACCCATTCAAACTGTGGCTGTAACCCTCCGCGAGAGGGGGAAAGTAGTCCCGACCTTGGATTCAATTTCTCTTCTTGTGTCGCGCATATTTTACTTTTTGAAGCCAACGAGACTCTCAGTGGGGCCCTTCGTGGAATGTAGGGGCAGAGGCTGCGGGGGGTGAGCGCAGGTGAGGGGGTGGGGGGCCGCAGCAGAGGTAG
>NC_048231.1:39417533-39446037 GCF_002007445.2 Ailuropoda melanoleuca
CGCCCCCGCGCCCGCCCGCCCGCGCTGACCGCCGTGCTCTGCTTCCCCGCAGGTGGCGGCGGCATGCGGGTTGGACCCCAGTACCAGGCGGTGGTGCCCGACTTTGACCCCGGTGAGTAGCGGCCCCGGGCCCCGCGACCCGAGGGGGCGGGGGCCCTCGGACAACTTTTCTTTTTGTGTGTGTTCGCCCTGCCGTCCGCGGGGAGAACAGCAGGGCGAGAACCAGGAGGGAAGCAACCCGAGCGTGGTCCGCCAGCGCGCCTCGGCACCCCGGGGAGGGAGGCCCAAGCCGCCCCCGGTCGGGTCGCTGCCGCGGGCCTGCTGCGCCCCCGGTGAGCGGGGGCGGCGTCGGCGCGGCCGCACCTGGCCTGGGGGGCTCCCGCGGGCCCGGGATTCCGGGCCCGGCTGCGCCCCGGCCGGGGGGTCGGGTGGCAACGCCGGAGAGTTAGCGTGTTGCGAGCGCCCGGGACTTGGGACGTCCACACACCGGTCTCTGTCCTGCCAAATGTCGCGGCACTTGCCTTTCCCTCCTCCTGCCGGACCCCCGGGCTTCTGCTCGCCCCTGACTCCCCTCCCAGCCTGAGGGAGTAGAAAAGCGACCCCCCAAAATCAGTTAAGTGTGCTTCCCAGAGGGCGCCTGCCTGGGGAAGAGAGGCTTGCTCGTGGCAGTTTGATTTTAGGACCTATTTGTAAATGTCCATGTGTTTCCTTTTTTGTTTTGTTTTCCTTGAAGGAAGGGGTTGTGAAAGAATAGAACCTTCAGAGGCTTTAGCCTAAGGAATGCTTTCCATCTCCGAGAAATCCCTACACCCTAGAATGGAACATTTACTTTCCTTGCTGCTGTTCTGCGTGGAAGCAAATTTAAAGTGGTACCAGAAAAAAATCTAATCAGACAAAGGAATTCGTCAGATTTTAATGCGTGAGATTCTAGCCCGTCTCCGTATGAGACTGTTCTTTAAAGATTGTTGGCATAGAAGATGTTTGAAAGGACATGGGTTTTATTTAACAAATAAAATTCAAAAGAGAATCCTGCAGAACTGGAGTTAACAGGCTTTCTGGTTGGAGGGCTTTAGAGCTGGAGGGTATCTATGTAGGTTATACCACTAGTTTATTTGAGAAAATAAATGCATAAATGCTTTTCCTTGGAAACAAGACTGCAGAAAATTGCAAGGATCTAGTCCTTGAAAAAGGAGATTGCTCTTAAGCTGTTATTAAGGTACTAAACTCTGGGTGTTCTTTGAAGTGAAAATACACAGGGATCCCTGAGTGAGCTTTTGGGCACTCTGGAAATAAATGACCTTGCCTGTATTTGCCTTCTAAATTTTAGTCTGTTGATTTAAATCTCTTAAATTCATGTAGTCTAACATCCAGGTTTGTATTGCTTTTAAATTCGTGTTAGTGTTTTTGATAGTTTCCCCTTCCCCCACATCTTCCTTTTTTGGTAGTGACTTCTCATTTACAAGAGTGACAGGATAGGACTGGGAGACCAGGCTTTTTCTCTCGTATGCATGCCTTCTCCATTCCTAGGTTGGCCACCAGGGGAAGCATACTGTTTTTTGGTTACAGTTGACCCTATCTTCATTTTGTAGGTCAAGTCCATCTTTGTTTTAATACACAGAACATAAAGCAAAGGTTGTCACCAAGTTTTTACACATATTAAAAAAACCCGACTTGTATAGATCTTTTAGTTTTAGTAAGTTGGTCAATTTTTAGTACATTTTAGTTGGGTTTCAAAAGCTTTAGTTAAATCCGTTGGATGTGACTAAGGAAAAGGGCATATTTGATGGCAGCAACAGGAATTAGATTTCTGACTTTCTTCTAAATATGGATGTCTACCTCTGCATTGTTAGTAATGAGATTGACTTCTTTGGGTTTGTTCTCTTTGAAACAGCAGCTGTAGTAGGATCATATTTTGAGCTGCCCTTGTATTTTTGATGGAATAGGTACAAACATAAAAATGCTAGAGACCTGCCATTCTAAAAAGTAAAACACTGTAAATGTTCTGCATAGTCTTACTGCCAGTTGATTGGGGCTTGGTATTAGTATTTATGCATTTCCTATTTTGTGTCGTTTTAATCTGGAAAGGAATGTAACTGGCAAATAATTTTAGCCCTGTTTCGCCAGTCTGAGCAGTGAGACACGTTCATAGATGTGGCTGAAAATTCTGGGACTTTATTGTTTCCTAGTGATTTTTTTTTTTAAGGTGTGTTATTACATAGAACTTAATATCTAAGGAAGAGGAGACTTCCATTTCAGAATAGAAATGGTACACTATGTTTGTTGCACGGAAAAAAAATTTTTTTTAGGTCTTTAGACTGAAAGGTTCTTTCAGCAAGTACAAGCTAGGAATAATACAGAATTGCAATTATGATTGTTAGTGCTAGTTGTTTCTCCCTGCCTGAGTTCTGAATGCATTTTTTTTTTTTTTTTTATCCAGAATTTGAACAAGTGAATGTGAAACTCCTCAGGAAGCCTTTTTTTTCTTTTTTGAAAAAACCATCTCTGGTAAAGATGTGTGAGTGGAAGAAGTTGATTTTAATTTTTTTTTTAAGTCAGATTTTATTTATCTGTGGTATCCCAACTTGACCGTATTTAGCTTTAAAAGCAAATGGTTGAAACTAGTAACACCTGACATGCCCTGTATAGTCCAAGAAAGATGCACTTCTGTCATCCCTTACAGATAGTGAATGAAATGAATGGAGCACTGTAGCCCTAAAATGCTGAATCAGTTCTTCTGATCGGATGAAGACCCAGACTAGGTTTGTGGACTATGGGTGTAACTTGGCAATTAAAAAAGATAGAAAAAGTTTTATCGATTAGTTTTAAAAACAAATATGTAGTTCTACGTCTTTGACTTAGGCTTTGTTCCCGCGTGTGATGTCCAGACTGTCTTTCCATACCCAATGATGTAGCATATGTTGAGTTGTCATTGGTTTCTTTTAGAATTTAGTAATCATAGAATAGAGTAAGAGGGAGGAATGCTTATTCTATCCTACCTCTGGTTAGTTATTTCCTACACTTGCAAAGCATAATTTAATTTGAAATGAGTAGTGTTTTTCTGTATAAAGATGTGAATGTTTCCATGATCTTACCAGTAAGCATGCAAAGGAAGGAATCTGTAGCCCGTATTTTTATAGCCTATATATTTCTATCATTGTTTGGTACTCTTCCTCTTTGTTGTCTTCTAGCTGGAGAAACACAGTGACAGGATGTTAAGGTTGACTCAAGTTCTTTGTTTTCTGAAGCATGGGTTATTATGTCAACTTTTATCCTGGTTTGGTTTTCAGTATCACAGTTTACTCATACTAAAATTGAGACTTACAGAAGAGGAAATTGTTAATGGTAAATACTTTTGAGATAATGGTCCTTTAAGAAAGCAACCTATATTTGGAACATTAAATCCAATTTAATGAGATTTGAACATTTGGGTTGACATTGGCTCAACTGTCACTTCAAAGTTGATTTCTATTAGTAAAATGTGTTCTGCTTTAATGTGGAATAATTTTACTGAACAGAGGGTCTTGACCTGCTTTTCATTTCTTTTTACTGGAGGTTCTGTGTTCTTCTTTGAGCACATTATTTTCTATGCTTCAGTTTCATTGTAAAAATCAATTTTACAAATATTCTAAAATTCACAAGTTATGGTGAATGTTTTGTGATTTAAACAAACTTTGAGGCAGTGTTCACCCAGATGAAAGGTTAGGGTAATGATGAGTCCTGTGCGATCAGCTTTGTCAGTAGTGTGGTATGGAGACACCTAGAACTGGTTGTTAGGAGATTGAATGCCCTAGCTCTGTGACTAAGCAGGTGCTAAAGGTAGAGCTGGTAGTTTTATCCCCAGGAACCTCAGCTTCCTCTGTCATAAATTTGTTTCAGTAATACTCCATGATTATGTCAGTTATAGTCCTCTTTGTAATTTTTTTTTAAGATTTATTTATTTGAGAGAGCACAAGAGCGGGGCGGTGGGGAGGGCAGAGAGAGAGAAGCAGACTGCCCGCTGAGCATGGAGTCCAAGAGTGGAGCCCAAGGACCCTGAGATCACAACCTGAGCCAAAACCAAGAGTCAGCCTTAACCGACTGTGCCACCCAGGCATCCCCTTTGTAATTTCATGTTCCTTTCAGAAGCAGTGTAGAATAGGTTGAGAGAGCCTGGGCTGTGAGAATCCTCAAACTGGGTTCGGGTCCTGGCAGTGCCTCTTGCCAGTTGTGTGTGTTGACCCCGGACAAGTTACTTCACTTTTGTCTTCATCTGTAAAACAGATAAAAGAACTTCTTAACTTATACATGTAAAATGCCTAGCACAGTGCCTGGCACACAGAGTGCTAAGTAAACATCTTTTGTTATCTTTATTCTAATTATCATTTGTGTAACTTAAGATGCCAAGTAGTGGTCCTTGCATCACTTGCTTTACTGATTGGGAAGACTGGATTATAATGAAGCCATTGATTTGAACGTAAGTCATGCACTGAGATATTTGAAAATGATTGCTCTTAAGTCACATGTACTTGCTGCAGTTTAGGTATATACCCTTTCCTGGAAGACGGAGAAGGATTCCAAAACATTTATAGAGCAGAAAAGAATACTGAGGACCAGAGAGCATAGTAAATCTCTTCAGATCAAGTTTCTAGCTAGTAGTAAAGAAACCTTGAGTCCATCCCTGGGCCAGGGGAAGTACACATTAACTAGGTTCTGAGTCAGGGAGTTTTTGCTCTAAACTTTGAGGTTCTTGTTTTTGAGAGTTAATGCTTTCAAGGTGGGGTTCTACCACACTGCTCCCTTCCACGGATGATGACTGTGATTCAAAGGTTAGATGGTTGAGACTCATCAGAACATAGTTGTTTTAAAATCAGTGTTAAGGGCACCTGGGTGGCTCAGTCCGTTAAGCATCTGACTTTGGCTCAAGTTATGATCTCGGTCCTGGGATGGAGTCCCCACAACAGGCTCCCTGCTCGTGCTCTGTTTCTCTCTTTCTCAAGTAAATAAATAAAATCTTTAAAAAAAAAAATAGAATCAATGTTAATTTGTACTGAAGAAATTTAGACTTACTTTTATTTATTTATTTATTTATTTATTTATTTATTTATTTATTTATTTATTTTAAAAAAGATTTTATTTATTTATTTGACACAGAGACAGCCAGCCAGCGAAAGAGGGAACACAGGCAGGGGGAGTGGGAGAGGAAGAAGCAGGCTCCCAGCAGAGGAGCCTGATGTGGGGCTCAATCCCAGGACTCTGGGATCACGCCCTGAGCCGAAGGCAGATGCTTAACGACTGAGCCACCCAGGCGCCCCTAGACTTACTTTTAGAAAGTCATTTTCCTTGGCATTATAAGGTTCTGTGGGGGCAATTCAGTTGAAAAAATCTTAAATCCTTGGAGATAAAACATCAAAGTTCTATCCAAGTTACTGTATTTTCCCAGGTTGTCTTTTTATATTTTCTTCTCTGCTACATAGATTGTTGTAATCAATTTATGGTTTAGCCCTCACTTTCTTCTGAGTCTTTCTTCAGAGGTTCCGTGATAATGTAAAAAGAAATAGGCTTCTATATGTCCCTTACTCTAATGGAAAACAGTGATCTTTGCTAAGGTGTGTGTAAGTTTGTACTTATATTAAAAACAGAACTTGAAATCACTTTCTGGGAGAGGACATCTCTGTAGCAGTGTAGTAGAAGCCTGAATAAGGTAGAGATTGGGATTGAATGCTGACTGATTCAATGATTTGGACTGAGTTAATTCCTCCCACAGCTTTAAATAGCAATTGTGGAAAGTATCTGTGACCCTAGAAATGATAGGGTTATAGTTGCAATATAACAGTGTCTTGTGTTTTGGGTTTTGAATGTTTTATTAATACAACTTATCTAATGTCTAGTTGAGTTTTATGGTTTCTGTGTTGATTTTTATTATTTATGGATTTTTAAAAAGATTTTCTAAAAGTAATCTCTATATCCAACATGGGTCACAAACTTACAATGCAGAGATCAAGAGGCACATGCCCCACAACTGAGCCAGCCAGACCCCCCTTGTTGATTTTTTAAAACAGAATATTTTAAAGTTGGTTTAAGGTGGCAAAAAGTGTTCTTCTAAAATGTTTGAGAGAAATATTTTAGAATGACATTAAAATGTCATTTATTTATTTTTAAGATTTTGTTTATTTGAGAGAGAGCGTGTGTGCACGAAGAGGCGGGTAGGGGGGCAGAGGGAGAGGGAGAGGTCTCCTCACTGAGCAGGGAGCCCAACGTGGGGCTCTATCCTAGGACCCCAAGATCATGACCTGAGCCAAAGGCAGACACTTAACCTACTGAGCCCCCCAGGCACCTCTTAGGCTCTCCTTAACATCTCATTTAAATGACATTTTAATGGGGTGCCTGGGTGTCCCCTCCCCCCGCCCCGCTTGGATATGTGTGCTCACTCTCTCTCAAATCTTTCTTTCTTTCTTCCTTTCTTTCTTTCTTTCTTTTTCTTTTCTTTTCTTTTCTTTTCTTTTCTTTTCTTTTCTTTTTTCTTTTTGTAAAGATTTTATTTATTTATTTGACACAGAGAGAGAGAGACAGCCAGCGAGAGAGGGAACACAGGCAGGGGGAGTGCGAGAGGAAGAAGCAGGCTCATAGCGGAGGAGCCTGATGTGGGGCTCGATCCCAGAGCACTAGGATCACGCCCTGAGCCAAAGGCAGACGCTTAACGACTGAGCCACCCAGGCGCCCCTCAAATAAATCTTTACAAAAAATAAATGAGGGATGCCTGAGTGGCTCAGTTGGTTAAGCCTCTGCCTTTGGCTCAGGCCATGATCCCAGAGTCCTGGGATTGAGTCCCACATCGGGACTCCTTGTCAGCAGGGAGCCTGCTTCTCCCTCTCCCTCTGCCTGCTCCTCCCCTTGCTTGTGCTCTTTCTCTCTGACAAATAAATAAGTAAATACATAAAAATAAATGAGATGTTAACAGTAAGTCCTAAAACTCCTATTTTTTCAAATTAGTCAAGTTCTTTAAAGATGTGGACCTTAATGAAAATTGAACACTAGTCATAATTTTTGAAGTTTCTAGATGAGGGAAAATTGTAATGCCCATCTAATCAAATTTTCCTATGTCTTAGATGAGGAAAGTAAGAGCTAGAGAGGTAAAATGACTTACGTTTGTCTGTCTTTCAATATCTAATCATTAAAAGTGTCACAAGGTTAACTTGAGGCCATATGAGCCCAAACTTCGAACTTGGATTATTTTAGATGTTGTAGAGTCTTGTTACTAGGTACAGTAATTGGGAACGATAATATGTGTTCAGAATTTTAGAATGAGAAGTTAGAGTTTTAAACTTTTAAAAACTGAAGTGATTGGATAATTATTATGCCTAATTTGAATTGTAATGATAGTTACTTAAAAAAAGTACACATTCAGATGGAACAGCAAGTAATACGTGTACCCACTGTGATTAATATTTAATATTAGGCTGTATTTGTGTCAGGTGCAGCTGAAGGCTAATTCTCTCACTTCCTCCACTAATTTAAAGTTGATTTTTGTTATTCCTGTGATAGTTCATTTGCATCCTCTGAGAAGCAGATGCCAAGACAGGATTAGATGTGCATGAGCTTCATAGGGGTAAATGCCTGTGAAGGATAAAGAGGAGAGGAAGGTTAGGTGGCAAAAGCCTTCAAACTGGATGTCGGTGTGACACCCCTGAAGGAAAACAGAAGGCAGGATGATTTGTGGTTGGATCCAGGAGCCTAAGGTGCAGCTTAGAGAAAGTCTCAGCCAGAGCAGATTGTTTGTTAGAGGAGTCCATTGGGCAGGAGTGGCCCTGCTCTAGAATGCTTGCTGTCTTCAGTCATTGGCCTGGCGCTGGTATGAATGCTGCAGTGGATCCCAAAGGTGCCAGGCGGATGGGACTGCCAGCTAATTAAACATCTCTCAGCACTTTCTCTCTTGAAGGGAAATCTGAGTGCCATGCTCTCAAGACCTTCAGAATTCCCATGCATGTTTTTGTATTTTAATACATACTTAAGTATGATAAACAATATGTTTTGTTATGTCGAAGTCTTTTTGTAAATGAAATTATCTTGTATGTTCATTTGCTTTGATGCTTTCCAAACAAGTACATGTCCACTAACAAGGCAGAGGAGTTCGATTTCACCCAATCTTCACTATACTGTTAGATTAACTTTTTGCAGTGCTATCCTTTTGTGGTTCATGTTGGCATCTTTTCTTTTCTTTCTTTCTTTTTTTAAAGATTTTATTTATTTGAGAGAGCACCTAAGTATGCAAGTGAGGGGGGGTGAGGGAGAGGAAGAGGCCAGACTCCCTGCTGAGCAGGGAGCCCCATGTGGGGCTCGATCCTAGGACCCTGAGATCAAGACCTGAGCCTAAGGCAGACGCTTAACCGACTGAGCCACCCAGGCGTCCCTGTTGTCATTTTTCTAATTACTGGTGAGGTTAAATGTCTTTTTATATGTTTTTTGACTGCTTGGATTCCTCCTATGAATATGCCCTTTGCTGTTTTTCTGTAGGGTGTTGGTCTTATTGATTTGTGTGAGTTCTTTATATATTCGGATACTAATCCTTTGTTAGGGTTGCATATATAGAGTTTTTGTTTTCTCTTTAGTGGGGGGGGTGTTGATTTTGATTAGGTTTCTTTGATTAGGAAGGAATAAAAATAATATCGCTGATTGGACATATTTCTGCTTAAAGACTGCCCTTGGAATGTAGCCCCTGTAACATTTATCACTGGGATCCTTGATTTGTGAGATGAATGTTACTGAGAACTGACATCTTTTGTTTTATTTTGTTTCAGTGTTAGTCGTTTTGGTATACTAAACTATTAACTGATTGGCCCGCATTACAGTGCCAGATGACTTGGAAAGCTCTGACTTAATTTCTGTCCAGCATGTAGCTAAAGCAGCATGTTAGAGGTTAAAGTTAATGGCTTTAGTTCCTGTAATGGTTTGTTAGTTTCTTAAAAATGGTTAAGGTGTTAAATTCATCTGTCTGATGGATTTGCCACTGGTTATAAGGCAATGGGTAAGTGTGTGGATGGGGAGGTAAAACTTATCATCACTAACAGAAAACCTTCAAAGAATGATCTATCAATGCCAGGTCAAGGTGCGTTTACTATGTTCCCGTCTGGTTTGAATACTTTATATCTTTATATCTATTAAATAATTTAACACGAGTCACAACAGTCGCATAAGGTAAAGTTGTTATCCCCATTTTCCAGATGAGGAAACAAAGGCTTACTGTTCTGGTTTAACCTAATAACTTGCCCACAAGGTAGCACATTCTAAGATGACATTAGTTGTAAGATGTGCCATTATTTTACATATCACCGAAAAAGGAAAAACTCCAAGATACCATTAACTGTTAAGTTGCAGTTAGATTTCAATCTAATATATTTCAGGGAGAGTCAGCCAGAAATCCTCTTTAAGAAAAAACACTTAAGGGGCGCCTGGGTGGCACAGCGGTTAAGCGTCTGCCTTCGGCTCAGGGCGTGATCCCAGCGTTATGGGATCAAGCCCCACATCAGGCTCTTCTGCTATGAGCCTGCTTCTTCCTTTCCCACTCCCCCTGCTTGTGTTCCCTCTCTCGCTGGCTGTCTCTATCTCTGTCGAATAAATAAATAAAAAAAAAATCTTAAAAAAAAAAAAAAGAAAAAACACTTAAATAGGAGTAGTGCTTTATTGGATCAATTGATTAGTTGTTTCCATGTACTTCCAGGTGTTCTGAAGTTTTAGGTTTAGGATTGCAGAGCCTGCTTCATGTCCAGTTATATTCCTCTTCTTTCTGGCAGTGAAGACACAGGTTGGTTTGGTCAGTGGGTGCAAATTGGAGTGGGTTTGCTTTATTCCTGCGTGTATGTTGAAATAGTCGTCTTCAGAGCTTAAAACACAATTATAGGGTTTTTTTGAGGGGAAAGATTTCTTTTTTTTTTTTTTTTTTTTTAAAGATTTTATTTATTTATTCGACAGAGACAGACACAGCCAGTGAGAGAGGGAACACAAGCAGGGGGAGTGGGAGAGGAAGAAGCAGGCTCATAGTGGAAGAGCCCTGATGTGGGGCTCGATCCCAGAACGCCGGGATCACGCCCTGAGCTGAAGGCAGGCGCTTAACCGCTGTGCCACCCAGGCGCCCCGAGGGGAAAGATTTCTTATGATTGTATGATTTAAGGTTATAATGGATAGTGTTATGTTGGCTACCCTTTAGTTTAACAGATAGGAGTATAATATTTAAATACTGTTTATCCCATCCTCCTCCCTTGCTCCCGTCTGTTTTTCTTTCTCTTTTCCTTTTTTTTTTTTTTAAGATTTTATTTATTTATTTGACAGAGAGAGAGAGAGAGAGGGAGAAAGCACACTCGGGGAGCATCAGGCAGAAGAAGAGGGAGAAGCAGGATCCCTGCTGAGCAGGGAGCCGGATGTGGGACTTGATCCCCGCACCCTGGGATCATGACCTCAGCCCAAGGCAGAAGACGCCTAACTGACTGAGCCATCCAGGCGCCCCTTCTGTCCATTTTTCTGTAGGTTCACATTGAACTTGAGCTGTGGAGTGACTTTAAGAAACATGTCTTGAATAAGGTGTGAAATGTTAAAATATCTGAGAGTAATTTATTTTAATTAATTAATTTTTGAGAGAGTATTTTTAAAAACCCTTGATTTTACCTATACCAGCTATCTGGTTAGTATTGTTCAGCAACTAAGTTCCCTTTCTTGCATATTATTCCCATCCTCCTTCCCCTATCCAAAACCCCCTGCACCAAACTAACCCTGCCCTCCATTCCAAAGTATATATTTCTTGCTGCTATTAGTTAATTTTGTTCTATTTTTCAGAGATCAGAGTATAAAGAAAATTGCAAGCCCTTTTCTGATTGACTCAAATGTGGGCTGTGCCATGTTTGATTTTATCATAGTGTAATTTAACTAAGGACCAAATTACCTAAGGACTAATCGTCTGTGCAGAACCTCAGGGCTTCCTTTGTACTTAAACTGAGGCTACTTAAGTAGTCTTTGCTCCTAAAGTTTGGCTGTGGTATCCTTCTTTTCCAGTTTCACCTATTGGCTAGGAAACACTACCTGATGGCTTGTGTCTAAAATTTTGAGGTTAGCTAAACATTAATATTTACCTGAACTTAAGACATTTCTGTGTTGTTTTACACACGTACTCACATGCACTCTCTCTCTCACTGAAGGTTACGTTCCTTTTTTGCCTCTGGTGGCTTGGAAGTTTTTGGACTTGGGGTTTGTTCTGCTTTCAAATTTAGCATGGACACAGGGAGACCAGGATAGTAGAAAGAGTAGAGTAAGAAATTAGTTTGGTTTTAATACTGTCAAGTTTTCTGGGAGCTAGTGGTGCCAAGTATTTCTGCTTTTATAGAGTGCAGTAGCATAGTTTTTTGAGTCACTGATTCAGGTTTAATATTTTAAGGCTCATTTGCTAACTTGTCACAGAAGAATGTGGTTCTGAGCCATGTGCTTGGTTTGGCTGACTTTCCGTGAATGGGCATTTTGTAATGGACATTTAATAACTAAGCATCAAGCTCAATTATTTAAGAAGAGAAAACCCAAGGAAAAATGGACTTTTAAGTTGCTGGTAAAAGCTGATTTTCCCCATTTTCTGTGCTTTTCTTACAGTGAATTTGTATAAATTAGAGATGCACATCTTAGATACATTAAAATTTTTTTCTCAAGGTGAGATTCATCTAACAAAGTTAACCATTTTAAAGTGAACAATTTATTAGCATTTAGTACATTCATTAGTACATTGTGCAACTACCACCCTGTCTAGTTCCAAAACATTTTCATCCCCCTAAAAGGAAATCTCATCCCCATTAGTGGTTGCTTTCCACTCCCCACTGTCCTAGCCCCTAGTACATTGGTGATAGTATACAGAGAGTATCATGAGACATGGCACAGCAGGGTCACCGAATCCTTCTTGGGAGGATATTAGGGGAATTGAAGGAACCAGCAAGGTTTAGGTGATAATGATCCTTTCAGCCAAGCTTTCAAAAATAGTTTTTTGGGGGCTCCTGACTGGCTTAGTCAGTGGAGCATGTGACTCTTGATCTCGGGGTCGTGAGTTCGAGTTAAGTAGAACCTTAAAAAAAAAAAAGCTTTTCAGTGTTGATGGTTTTATGGTGCTTATTAATTTTAAAATTAATATTATATATAAGCTATAAATATTGAAAATAATTTGAAAATTTTAATCCTAAAAATTTCAATCCAGATTTTCTTATTGTCTTGAGCTGTGTTGTCCAACAATGTGACCACTACTATATAAAAATATTTAAATTTAAATTTATTAAAATTAAACAAGGGGCTTCTGGCCAGCTCAGTCAGTAAAGCGTGTGACTCTTGATCTCGGGGTCATGAGTTCCAGCTCCACATTGGGAGTAGAGATAATTCAAAACAAAACTAAACTAAACAAAAAATTCAGTTCTGTCACACTAGCCACATTTCAAGTGCTCTGTAGCTCTTTGTAGTTACTGGTTACCATATTGGACAGTGCAGAATAGAACATTTCTATTATTGCAGAAAGTTCTGTGGGGGGGGGGTGCCTGTGCGGCTCGGTCGTTAAGCGTCTGCCTTCGGCTCAGGGCGTGTTCCCAGGGTCCTGGGATCAAGCCCTGCATCAGGCTCCCTGCTCCACTGGGAGCCTGCTTCTTCCTCTCCCACTCCTCCTGCTTGTGTTCCCTCTCTCGCTGTCTCTCTCTCTGTCAAATAAATAAATAAAATCTTAAAAAAAAAAATAAGTTCTATGGGGCAGCACTGATCTAGAGATTCTGATAACTTGAAAGTTTTCTTGTTTTCAAGTTTTGTAATTCAGAAGTTTTGCCTCTTTAATCAAGGTGCATGGTGAAATAGGATTTTGGTGCAACTGCTAAATATTATGATGGCTGTATACTGAAGTCTTCTAGTGGGATATTTGTTTAAATAGTGCTGTTAAGGTATTCATAATGAGGCTTCTTGAAAGCAAGTAGAAATGGAAAGCTTAGGAGAGCTTTGTTTTTTGAGGTGGTTATTTAGTACCTAATTAAACCAGAATGATGATTAAGATGTATGGCTATAGTGAAGATAAACGTAGGACTTAAAAAATTGACAGTATGAAGTCTCAGCCTTGTCTTCAAAGATTAGGTTTCTAAAAACAGCCTTATTGAGGTATAATTGACATAAACGATACATATTTAAAGTGTACAATTACACATATGATAGGCTGATTGAAGTCCCGCTGCTTACTGATGCTGTGGTTAGTCTTTTTTTGTTTCATTTTGAATACTTTCTGTTGCTATGTCTTTAAGTTTACTATTCATTTGCAATGCAAAATCTACCCTCAATCCCATTGTTCATTTCAGGCATTATGGGTTTCATACCTAGAAGTTTGATTTGGGTCTTTTTAAAAAAATATATTTCATTGGGCAGCCTGGGTGGCTCAGTTGGTTGAGTGTCCTACTCTTGATTTTTGGCTCAGGTCATGATCTCTGGGTTGTGGGATCGAGCCCTGTGTCAGGTTCCTTATGCAGCATGGAGTCTGCTTGTCCCTCTCCCTCTGCTCCTCTCTCTGCTTGCATTCTTCCTCTCTATAAAATAAGTAAATAAGTAAAAATCTTAAAAAGTATGTATAAAATATTATATATATATTTAAAGATTTTATTTATTTATTGGACTGAGAGAGACACAGTGAGAGAGAGAACACCAGCAGGGAGAGTGGGAGAGGGAGAAGCAGGTCCCCCGCGGAGCAGGGAGTCCAAGGCGGGGCTCAATCCCAGGACCCTGGGATCACGCCCTGAGCCGAAGGAAGACACTTAACGACTGAGCCACCCAGGCGCCCCATATATATTTCTTTTTTTTTAAAAGATTTTATTTATTTATTTTGAGGGAGAGAGAGCCGGGGGGAGGGGCAGAGGGAGAGGGAGAGAGAGAATCTCAAGCAGACTCCGCACTGAGCGTGGACCCTGACGTGTGGGGCTTGAACTCAGAATCCTGAGATCATGACGTGAGCTGAAATCAAGAGGACGCTTAACTGACTGAGCCACCCAGGTACACACACACACACACACACACACACACACACACACACACATATATATTTCATGTTTCTGCTTAGCATAGTCAGTCTTTAATATCTTAGACACATTGAAATACAGTTATGATTGTTTTAATGCTTTTGTCTACTAATTCTATCATTTGCATCATTTCTGGGTTGGTTTTGATTGATTTTTCTCCTCATTATGGGTTGCCTTTTCCTGCTTCTTTGCTTGTCTGGTAGTTTTTGTTTGGATGCCAGACATTATGTATTTTACTTTGATGGATGCTGGATATTTTTGTATTCCTATAAATATTCTTGAGCTTTTTTCTGGGACATGGTTAAGTTCCTTAGAAATAGCCTGTTCATTTCAGATCATTTAAATTTTAAGCTTTGGTAGGCAGCATCAGAGCAGCATTTCCTCTAGGGCTAATTATTTCCCACTACTGAGTCGAAACTCTTCTGAGTACTCTACCCAGTAACCCATGAATTCTGAGGTTTTCTACTCTGGCTTTTGGGAACAGGCACTCTTCTTGGCCCTGTGTGAACTTCATGGATTGTTCCCTTTTATTGTTTTGAGTGGTTCTTCATCCAGAAACCTCAAGTATTTTCTTCATAGGAATGTGCTGATGTGCTCCTCAGTACTCTTCTGAATACTCCTGGGGGACCCTTTGCAGATCTCTGGCATCCCAGTTCTGTGCAGCCGTCTCTCTCTTCTGATATTCTTCCCTACAAACTGCCTTGGCTTCTTGAACTCAACTTGTCCCCTCAACCCAGAAAGATTGTTTCCAAGTCCCCATCCCCATGCTGTCAGTTGGAAACTCTCTTCAGACAATAAACTGGGGCAGTTGTAGCATTTACTTCATTTCTCATCTCTCAGGGCTCACTGTACTTTGTTGCTAGGTGTCCATTGTCTTGAAAACTGTTGCTTCATATATTTGTCCAGGTTTTAGTTGTTTGAGACAACAGGGTAAATCTGGTTCATGTTACTCCACCTTGGCTGGAAGCAAAAGGCTAGATTTTTAAAAATTTTAATTATTTTATTTTTTTTAGATTTTTTTTTAAAGCTAAGCAGAGGGTTTAGAGGAGCTGGCTCAGTCAGAGGAGCATACAACTCTTGGTCTTGGGCTCGTGAGTTCAAGCCCCGCGTTGGTTATAGAGATTGCTTAAGTAAATAAACTTAAAAAAAGGTAAGCAGAGGGGCGCCTGGGTGGCACAGCGGTTAAGCGTCTGCCTTCAGCTCAGGGCGTGATCCCAGCTTAATGGGATCGAGCCCCACATCAGGCTCTTCTGCTATGAGCCTGCTTCTTCCTCTCCCTCCCCCTGCTTGTGTTCCCTCTCTCGCTGGCTGTCTCTCTCTGTCAAATAAATAAATAAAATCTTAAAAAAAAAAAAAAAAGGTAAGCAGAGGAATTGGTTATATTTCTTTTTTTTTTTTTTTTTTTTTTTTTTTTAAGTCTTACTTATTTAATCTGTACACCCCATGTGGGGCTCAGACTCACTACTCAGAGATGAAGAGCCACATGCTCTCCTGACTGAGCCAGGCAGGCACCCTGTTACATTTCCTTTTTGTTTAGAAAACATTAATACTTGTTTTATATATTGTCTTTTGCTCCTAACCTATTTGGTTTCTTCTTGAAGTTGTTATGGCTTTTAAACTTTGAAATTTGGGTTTTATGTTTATGAAAACGTTCTGTAAATAGAATAATAATGCTTTTAGAAACCATAATGCCAAATTTTGTGTTTTTATATAGTCATTATTCATTTCAGTGTTTGTAATGAAGTGCTTCCTCTGATCTACCTGCTCATTGAAATTTGATGGGAAGATGGTTTTTTTAAATTCACCATTCTTTAAAAAGTAAATTATTTAAAACTTACTACTTCTAATGTATTTTGAGAAAAGTATGATTTAGGAAATATCTCATTCTTGGACTGTCTTGGACTTCCATCTTGCTGGAATGTAGTAAAATGAATATGGTATTCCTTTCGAAACACCGAATTTTTTTTTGTTTTCTAGTCATTTTCAGCTAGATGTCTTGGAGATTTTTGAACATCTGGTGCATTCAAATGCCATATATTGCTACTAAACTAAATTAGAGTTTTATGGATCAGCTCATGAACTATCATTTTGAGTAGCCGCTTGGTGTTCTGCTTGCTTGGCAGCAGGTCAGTTGCCATGGCGTTGCCATTTTTGTACAGCATTGTTAATGGTGCTGAGAAGTTGGGGGGTAGAGATGCAGGCCCCTTACCCTGTTAAAGTAGCTTATAAACTGGGTTAGCTGAACTTTTATGTAGCTTTGCATATTAAGTTTCTAGGCAATGGTTAAAGAGTTTTATTGCTATAAAAAATTTTAAAACCACACTTCCTGCCTTGTTAAGAACAAGTAGCAATAGCAAAGTGAAAGTGTTGATACCACTGACTTGAAGTGTACGTTCTACAAACTTTCATGCAGTTGAGACAAAGCTTATAATCATTAGGCATTCTAAAAGCATGCAGCTTTTACCTCAGATGTATTCATTGGTTGGCTGTGTTTAATTGTGAAGGGAAAAAACCAAGAACATGTATAAAATTGGAATTACACTGTGGAAAAGTAAGGTGAGATGTGATTAGGTGTATTTTAGTTTCTAGCTTTTTAGGAACATGATTATGACCCTTTGGGCACGTCTGTTGCCTTTCTTTCACGCATTCCACTTTTGTACATGTTTTTAGGAATTCATTATGTGTAAATGTGGTGGACTCCTTATACTTTTGCTGACCTAAGAACACAAAATTTTTCTGTTAGAGGTTATTACACATATTTCCCTAAATATTAGTAACTTTGCTTTTTTTTTTTTTTGCTAATGAAAAATTTAAATGTAGAAAAATAGAATATTAATGAATCCTGTATGTCTAGCAAGCAGATTTAATAAATTTTAAGATTTTTGTCATATTTTGTTAATTAGAAAGTTTTTATGGCTGAAGTTTAGTAAATTTGCTTTTAAGTAGTATTTGCACATTACAGAATATAAAGTTGTATTATACGACTTAATTATTTATTGGATGTCTTATTTTCCATGGTCATAAAATGCCTAGTCTGGTTTGATAAATGCCATGTCATAGGGGCATACCTGTGTTCTGAGAGCCTGCGGGTCAGTGGGACAAGGTGACATGGTTGAAATGGGGTGTGGAAGGGGAGGCTTTCCTGAGGTGACCTGTAAGGTGGGTATGGAAGGGCAGATGAAGAAACGATGCTCCAGGCTGAGTGAGCCATGTATTTACATAGAGTCCTATGGGTAGAGAGGGCTTGACATTTTTGAGGAATCATGAGTAGTTTGATATAATTAAAACTCAGGAAAGTAATCAGGAAGGTGTTGGAAGGTGAGACAGGAGATGTAGGTACATACTAAATCACAAGGGCCTCTGGGTGCCTGGGTGGCTCTTTCGGTTAAGCATCTGACTTCGGCTCAGGTCGTGATCTTGGGGTCCTGGGATCGAGCCTCACATCAGGCTCCCCAGTCGATGGGGAGTCTGCTTCTCCCACTCCCCCTCTCCCACCTGGTGCTCTCTCTCTTGCTCTCTCTCTCTCTCTCTCTAATAAATAAAGTCTTGAAAAAAAAAAAAAAACAACCAGCCCCCCCCCCCCAAAAAACACAAGGGCCTGTGTGCTAAGCTGAGGAATTTATTTCATTTTTAAATAATAGCTTTGCTAAGATGTAATTCACATACCATAAAATTCAGTCTTTTAAACTGCAATTCAGTGGGTTATCATATAGTCAGAGTTGTGCAACCATTACCACTATCTTAATTTGATTTTCATTACCCCAAAAGAAACCCTGTGCTTATTAGCAGTCATTCCCTATTTGGAATTTATTTTAAATGTTTTTAAATGATTTTCAACAATCATTCAAGACACAAGTCTCTTTGATATGCATAAAAATAATACACTTTCCTTAATGTTTGTTTGTATTATGGAAGCAGTAATGTAGTATTTTTGTGGAATAATGCATGTTGTGTTGACCATGCATCTTATTTTTTATTTTATTTTTAGAGCGGGAGGTGGGGAGGGGTAGAGGGAGGGGGAAAGAATCTCAAGCAGACTCCATGCCCAGCACAGAACCTGGCTTGGAGATTGATCCCACAACACTGATATCATGACCTGAGCGGAAATCAAGAGTCAGGCACTTAATTGACTGAGCCACCCAGGTGCCCCTAACCATGCATTTTAAAACCAGACTACTCCATTTTGTTTTTTGTTTTTTGTTTTTTTTGTTTTTTTTTTTTTTTAAAGATTTTATTTATTTATTTGTCAGAGATAGAGACAGCCAGGGAGAGAGGGAACACAAGCAGGGGGAGTGGGAGAGGAAGAAGCAGGCTCATAGCGGAGGAGCCTGATGTGGGGGCTCGATCCCATAACGCCGGGATCACGCCCTGAGCCGAAGGCAGATGCTTAACCGCTGTGCCACCCAGGCGCCCCTGGACTACTCCATTTTGGAGAATCTTTGTTCTTCAGTGAGTAACACTGGAGAATTTTAAGCCAGAGAGTGGTGTGAATGTAATTGCAGTTTGGAAAGATCATTGGTGGTTGTGTTGAAGAGAGCTTGTAAGAATGGATTCACTGAAGGTAGAGAATACTAGTCATTGATTCAGAAACTTTTAAATGAGCGCCTAGTATTTTTCCAGATACTGTTCTAGGCTCTGTGAACAAACTAGACATTCTCAGCCCTCATGGTATTAAGTTCTAGTGAGGGGAAGGAAATGAAGATGGATTTGAAAGCTCTGAAACTGTTAGAGTAGACTTTGATGGTAGGTTGGATGTGGGGCACAAGGAGGCCACAATGACATCTGGATTTCTGGCTTAGGTGACTGGATGATTGATGATGCCATTTACTGAAATAGGAGCTGTAGGAGTTTCGAGATTGAGATGCCTGCACATAATAATTCAGGCAGCATTTATTGAAGTCATGGACTCTTTCTTCTCCTGTCTCTCCTCTAAGTTAGGTCCACCTTGTGTGTCTTCTGTGGGTACCTTGTTACTTACCTTTATTATGGCACTTCTCCATCTTTAGTTGCGAGCTTTTACGTCTTCTCTGCTGCTCATTAAAGGTGGGAACTGCCCCTATCATTTTTGGATCCCTCCTGCAGACCATTTATACTAATGTGTAGTATATAATTCTCATGGCCTTCACTGCTACTGTCCTCTTGTAAGCCATCATCATCCGTAACTCGAATCACTGCAGTAGCTTTCGATAAGTCTCCTGCTTCTGTATATTAAAATGTAAGTCAGTATGTTTCACTGTCATTTAGAACCTCACAGTGGCCCACATTTGACAGTGGCCTTATAAGACCTACTTAGTCTGGTCTTGCACTACTACTCTGACTTTATCTCCTTCCCTTCTTTCAGATCTTTGCTCAAATGTTACCATCTCAATGAGGCCTATCTTGACCTGCCTACCTACCTATCCATCTAGAAGCATATTATCTCTATAATATGACTTTCAGACAATCTAGCTACATATTGTATGATTCCACCTATATGACAGTTCTCGAAAAGGCAAAACTGTGGTGACAGTATAAAGATCAGTGGTTGCTAAGGGGTTAGAGTAGGAGCAGGGAAGACTAAGCAGAGCACAGAGGGTTTTTAGGGCAGTGAAACCACTCTGTATGATACAGTAATGATGCGAATACACACCAAAAGTGAACCCTCAGGTACACTATGAACTTTGTGTGATTATGATGTGTCGATGTAGGTTCATCTGTCAGTGTCCCACTCGGTGTGTGTGGGGGGGATGTTGATAATGGGGGAAGCTCTGCATGTGTGGGAGCAGGCATATGTGGGAAAGCTCTGTACTTTGCCCTCAATTCTGTTGTAAACCTAAAACTGCTTTAAAAGAAGTAGTCTTTAAATGTAAAAGCAGCAACAATATAAAATCTAACTGCAGAAGTATCCCATTAAATAAAATAAATATTCTTCAGTGGAATTAAATCTCCAGTAAACTATTTTTACTTTTTAATTTTTATTTATTTAATTTTTTAAAAAGATTTTTCATTTATTTGAGAGAGAGTGCATGCATGCAAGTGGGGAAAGGGGCAGAAGGAGAGAATCTCAAGCCGACTTCCCGCTGAGCGCAGAGCCCAATGTGGGGCTTGATCCCATGACCCATGAGATCATGATGAGATCATGATGTGAGCTTACACCAAGAGTCAGATGCTTGGGGCGCCTGGGTGGCAGAGCGGTTGAGCGTCTGCCTTCAGCTCAGGGCGTGATCCCGGCGTTATGGGATCGAGCCCCACGTCAGGCTCCTCTGCTGTGAGCCTGCTTCTTCCTCTCCCACTCCCGCTGCTTGTGTTCCCTCTCTCGCTGGCTGTCTCTATCTCTGTCTTATAAATAAATAAAAAATCTTTAAAAAAAATTGTTAAAAAAAAAAAAAAAAGAGTCAGATGCTTAACCGACTGAGCCACCCAGGCACCCCTCCAGTAAACTATTTTTATTTTTATTTTATTTTATTTTTATTTTTTTAAAGATTTTATTTATTTATTCGACAGAGATAGAGACAGCCAGCGAGAGAGGGAACACAAGCAGGGGGAGTGGGAGAGGAAGAAGCAGGCTCATAGCGGAGGAGCCTGATGTGGGGCTTGATCCCATAGCGCCAGGATCACGCCCTGAGCCGAAGGCAGACGCTTAACCGCTGTGCCACCCGGGCACCCCTCCAGTAAACTATTTTTAAACAGTTGGTTTGTTTCAGTCAGGATTCAGACATGAGCCACATGTTGCATTTTTTAAAAATAATGAAGTATTGAAGTATAATTGAAGTGTAATTGACACTCAATAAACTCATATTTAAAGTATACAGTTCGGTTAGTTTTGACATATTTGTACCCCTGTGAAGTTACATCACCACAATCAAGATACTGATTATATCTATCATTTCCAAAAGTTTCCTAAGGCCTCTTTGTCATTTTTCTTACCTGCCACTACTTCAAGCAACCACTGATCCTCTTTCTGTCATTATTGATCGGTTTGCATTTTCTAGAGTTTTACAGAAATGCGATCTTAAATTATGCACTGGTTTGACTTCTTTCATTCAGCATACTTATTTTGAGACTCATCCGCATTGCTGCATGTATCTATTGATTATTTCTTCTGTTCCTGAGTGGTATTACATTGTATGAATACGCCAAAATTTTTTTTAATCCGTTCACCTCTTGATGAACATCTGGGTTATTTCCATTGTTTGGCTATGACTAAACTACTCTGGATATTTGTGTACAAGTCTTGTGTGAGTATATATTCTCTTTTCTCCTGGGTAGAGTACTCAGGAATGGAATCATATAGTAGTTGTATGCTTGTTAATTTTTTAAGAAACTGAAAAAATTTTCAAAGTGGTTTTACAATTTTACATGCCACCAACAGTGTATAAGAATTCTAGTTGCTCCATAACCTTGCTAACACTTGGTGCGGTCAGTCTTTTTAGTTTTAGACATTCTAATGTGGTAGTGGTATCTGGTTTTACTTATGTTTTTCTGGTGACAAATGATACTGAGTTTTAGGTTTTTTTATATGCTTATTTGCCATCCCCATATCTTCTTTGGTGAAATCACTTCACTTCCCTTTCTAAGCTTCATGGCCTGGAAACTCTCTCAACACAGGAAGTTGGGACAGTTGGAAGGCTTATCTCATTTCCCATCTTCAGGGATCATTGTCCTTTTTTGCCTGATGCCCTGTGTCTGGAAGACCATTGTTTCATGTATTTTGTTTGTTCTTTAGGATGTTTCAGGGGTGAGGGTCAGTCTGGTCTCTGTTACTCCATCTTGGCCAAAAGCATACACAATGAATTTTAATATATAGATTTTCACCTTTTTTTGTTTTTCCTTGTAATTTAGTGGTGGAAAAACCACTAGATTGTCTGGTTGGGTTTCCCTCATGCTGCATCTGCTGACTGCATCCCCTTGCTGTTTTTATCATGTTTTTTCTCCTCGGTATTTTCTGTAAACTGGTAGTTAGATTTAGAAGGTTGATTGATTTTTGATTAAAATTATTTTTGTCAGGAATAATTCACAGGATTTTGACCATCCTATTTAAAATGGGAACTTTACTGCACTCCAGACCCCCTCATCTTGCTCTCCTATTTCTAATTTTAGTAGCACCTTCTAACATGCTGTAAATGTACATATTTGTTTAATGTCTGTTCTAAAATATAAACTCCATAGGGCGCCTGGGTGGCTCAGTCGGTTAAGCGTCTGCTTTCAGCTCAGGTCATGATCCCGGAGTCCCAGTATCGAGTCCCGCATTGGGCTCCCTGCTCAGCTGGGAGTCTGCTTCTCCCTCTGACTCTCCCCCCTCTTGTGCGCTCTTGCTCTAATAAATGAATAAAATCTTAAAAAAAAAATATAGGGGCGACTGGGTGGCTCAGTCGTTAAGCATCTGCCTTCGGTTCAGGGCGTGATTCCAGGGTCCTGGGATCGAGCCCCACATCTGGCTCCCTGCTCAGCGGGAAGCCTGCTTCTTCCTCTCCCACTCCCCCTGCGTGTGTTCCCTTTCTCACTGGCTGTCTCTCTCTCTCTGTCAAATAAATAAATAAAATCTTTAAACTAACTAACTCCTTAAAGGCATGGGTCTTTGTTTTGTAACACCCTTGTTTTGTATCTAGATTCCTGTATCTCCAGAATTCAGAACATTGTTTAGCACATAGTTAGTACAAAATAAAATCTCTTGAATAAGTGAGTGAAATACAAAGGCACAGAACTGGTAAACTGCCTAGCCTTCACTCCTGTCCACAGAAAAGTAGCATTTTCTTTTGTTAGATTAATTGTGCTTAACAACAACATTAAAAGTGATGTAAAATCCTCTGGAATTTAGGCAGTTAGAAACTCCAGAGATGGATTTTGGAGGAGGGCTATGTCACTGGCTCTAGTTTTTCCTCTGAGAATAAGCCTCTTTATGGTAGCTACCAGAGATTGATTGGCTCTTTACAATCCTAGCCCAAACCTAGCAGCCTTTTTAGGCAGAAAGGAAGAGCAGTACTTCGAGTGAGACTCCCCTCTGCCAGCCAAGAGGCTTCACCAGATGTCAGGAGGAAGCCCAGGAACTTTGCTGTTCCTGGCAAAATCCTCACACACCCCTCCCTTCCCTCAGCACACCTAGCTTCTCCATCACTTTCTGCCTTGGGAACATCAGTATTAATCCCATCATGTGCCTTTTTTTTTTTTTAAAGTGATTCATCACCCAGCAGGCCAGAATTATTGGGTCATCCTCCCATTATGTGGATTAATCTCCAAGACTCTGTCTACGTTGTTTATATCTCATCTCTCACCTCTGACCTTCTCTTGAAGTCTTTACACTGAGCCTTCTGAAACTCTGGTGCACCAGCAGAATCCCCAGTCCTCGATTTCTTTGGTGAATTTCCCTTACATTCTTGTTCTACCAGAAAATTGTCTCCTGACGGCACTATTTTCTCTGTAGCACTCTCAAGTAGTACTTACTTCCCCTACATTTCTTGTGTCACTGGGCCTGGAAGTGGGAAGTCCTCCTTGTTCTTTATTGCCAGTTCCATACCATTTTTTTCTTTTCCCAAAAACACCCCAATATGAATATGATGTAATCAGATTACACCACTTAGTATTGCTTTTTGCTGTAATCTGCCTTTCCACAGACTGCTGGAGGAGTGAACCTTTATCATTATGGAGGGGCCCTCTTTATCTCTAGTAACACTCCTTAATGCCTGCTTTGTGTAATAGCAGCACAGCTGTGCCTGTTCCTTTTTGTTAGTGTTTGCATACTGTCTTTTTTCATCTTTGTGCTTTCATCCTTCCTCTATTCTAATGATTTAGGTATGTCTAAACAGGTTTTTATCCAAATCATAAAAGCAAATCCTGGCTTTTACTTCAGTTGCATTTACAGTTTCACTTAAGTATTTACTGATATATTTGTATTTAGATCTACTGACTCAGAACTTTCTATTTATTTGACCCTCTTGTTTTGTGTTTCTTTTTTGTTCCTTTGACCTCCTTTTTTTTTTTTTTTTTTTTAAAGATTTATTTATTTGATGAAGAGAGGCAACACAAGCAGAGGGAGTGGGAGAGGGAGAAGCAGGCTTCCCTCTGAGCAGGAAGTCTTGACGTGGGGCTTGATCCCAGGACCCAGGGATCATGTCCGGAGTCAAAGGTAGATGCTTAACGACTGAGCCACCCAGGCACCCCCCTTTGACTTTCTTTTGCATTGTTTTAGTGTTTATTATTATAAACGCTAATATGCTCTTCGTAGTTATATGATCTTTTTAAAAATACTATTCTCTTAATGGTTATCCTAGGGGGTTAGGTGTTTTTAGTTTTGTTTTCCAATTTTTAAAATTGTGGTAAAATAAACTATAAAATTTGTCATATTTAACCGTTTTTAAGTGTACAGTTTGTAGGTATTAAATACATTCATAATGAGCTATGCACTCAACCTTATCTTCCATGTTCAGAACCCTTTTCATCTTACAAAACTGAAACTGTGTTCCTATTAAACAGTAACTCTCTGTGCACCCCTCTTCCCAGCCCCTGTCAACCACCATTCTACTTTCTGTCTCTATGATTTCAACTACTCTAAGTATCTTTTGTAAGTGGAGTCATACAGAATTTATTTTTTGTGACTGGTTTATTTCACTTGGCATAATACCTTTAAGATTCATCTGTGTTGTAGCCTATGTCAGAATTTCCTTCCTTTTCAAGGCTGTTTGAAGGACAGTTTTGCAGGATTCAGGTTTCTTGATTGACAGTTTTTCTTTTAGCACTTTGAATATATTGGTCCACTGTTTTCTGGCCTCTGAAGTTTCTGATGAGAAATCTGCTGATTAACTTATCAAGAATCCTTTGTATGTGTTGAGTCATTTTTCTTGCTGCTTTCAAGATTCTTTGTCCTTGACTTTGAAAAGTTTGATTATAATGTGCTTTGGTGTAGGTCTCTGATTCATCTTACTTGGAGGTTTGTTGAGTTTCTTAGATGAATATCATGTCTTTCATCAAATTTGGGAGGTTTTTAGCTATTATTTCTTCAGATATTCTCTCTGCCCCTCTCTCTCTCTTCTGGGATGCCCGAAATCCATGTGTCAGTCTGTTTGATGGTATCCTGCAGGTCCCTTAGGCTCTCTCTTCACTTTTCTTCAGTCTTTTCTTTCTGTTCCTCAGACTTGACAATTTACATTTTCCTATCTTCAAGTTCACTGATTCATTCTTTTGCTTGCTCATATCTCCCTTTGAGTCCCTATAGTAAATTATTCATCTGAAGCTCCAGATTTTTTAAATTTCTTTTAGGTTTTCTCTCTCTCTCTCTCTTTTTAAGATTTTATTTATTTATTTGAGAGAGGGAGAGAGAGAGCAGGCACATGCATGCAGGAGTGGGAGGAGGGGCCGAGGGAGAGGAAGAAGCAGACTCCTCATTGAACAGGGAGACTGACACAGGCTCGATCCCAGGACCCTGAGATCATGACCTGAGCCAAAGGCAGATGGTTAAACAGCTGAGCCGCCAGGCACCCCAGGTTTTTATCTCTTTATATATTTTTTTTACATTTTATTTATACATTGTTTTCTTGCCTTTCTCCACATCATCCTTTAATTCTTTGAGCATCTTTAATACCATTGTTTTAAAGTCTTTGTCTAGTTGGTCTGCCATCAGGTCTTTTAAAAGGATAGTTTCTCTTGAATTTTTTTTCCTCTGAGTGGACCATACTTTCCTGTTTCTTTGTATGCCTTGTGATTTTGTTGTTGTTGAAAAGTGAGCATATGAATCTCATAATGTGGTTGGTTAACTCTTTGGAAAGTTTGATTCTCCCTCTTCCCCAGGTTTGCTGTTTTTGGTATTTATTCATTAATTCATCTATCCATCCTCCCTCCCTCCGTCCCTTCCTTCCCTTTTATTGTGAACTGTTTCTATGCCAAGGATCATCCTAAGGTGTAAATTTAAGTCTTTTCTCAGATCTTCTCTGAGACATGCTTGTCTCCCAGCATGTGTGGTCACTTTCTAATTTTTCCCAAATAATACATGAATTTGATGATCTCTAGGGGCACTTTTGTGGTTCACTTGGTTAAGTGTCTGCTTGGGCTCAGGTCATGATCCCGGGGTCCTGGAATTGAGCCCTGGGTTGGACTCCCTGCTCAGCGGGGAGTCTGCTTTTCCCTCTTTCTGCCCCTTCCCCTGCTCCTGCATGCATGCATGCTTGCTCTCTCATATAAATAAATAAAATCTTTAACAACAACAACAACAACACCCTCATCTCTACACCCAACATGTGACTTGAATTTACAACCTTGAGATCAAGAGTTGCAATGCTCTGCTGACTGAGCCAGCCAGGCGCCCCTCTATGCATTTGCTTTTGTATGACCTAGTCATCAGTGTCTGCATCCAAAAAGGGGAAAATGAGAAAATGAAGGGTGTATATGTGTGTGTCTGTGTCTATGTGTGTCTGTGTGTGTGCATGCGTGTAAGGGTGCAGGCCTGTTAAATCTCCTGAAAGTGACTTCAGCTAGGGGCTTGCTACAGTGAGGGCAGGTGCAGCAACAATGACTTCCTGCCTCTTGTCTGCGCCTCTGTTTTCAGAAGCAGCATTTGGTGATCAGAGCACAGATTCTCAATATTTGGAAGACAGAGTCCTTTCTGCACACCCTGGCTCCTACATGCTGTATACAGGCTGCTCCAGGAATATGTGAACGGTTGCCTACCTCATGGCTGGGGGCAGGGATGAGTAGCTGCTACTGTGCTAAGAGCTGAGATTGACCAAAATTAACCGCAGTTTACCATACAAGCCTTTCTCTGAAAATTGCAAGCCTTCAGTATACTCCAGAGTTCCAAAATAGTTACATCAGACAGATTCCGCCACTGTAGTTGTCTAGGTGGGAAGACAGATTTGTGGTGCTTCCTACTCTACCATCTCCCAGAATCTTCTACCCTAGAGATTATAATTTATATCCTTGCTTTATCAATCTAATGTAACCTGGGTGCTTTTACATTCTTTTTTTTTTACGTTCTTTTTTTTTTTTTAAAGTGGACTCTGTGCCTGATGGGGAGCCCAACACAAGGCTTGAACTCAGTGACCCTGAGGTTAAGACCTGAGCTGAGATCAAGAGTCGGACACTCAACCGACTGAGCCACCCAGGTGCCCTTCGTTTACCTTCTTGAAGGGCAGTGCAAGGACTATAGATAGAATGCTTAACTCCGCTTAACCCTTTGTGCTCCCTTTGTGCTTTTTATATTTTAAGTCTTACGTGTATTAATTCCTATAAGAAACTGTCATACACATTATATTTGGATTTATTCACATTTACCCATTTTGCTGCTCTTCATTCCTTTGTTCACCTGGTGAGTTTCTATCTGGGTTTATTTATTTTTTCTGCCTGAAGAATACCCTTTGATATTTCTTTCAGTATAGGCCTACTAGTGATGAGTCTGTCTGAAACTGTTTTTATTTCAAGTTTATTCTTTTTTTTTTTAAGATTTTATTCATTTATTTAAGAGAGAGAATGAGAGAGAGAGAGAGAGTGAGCACGAGAAGGGGGAGAGTCAGAGGGAGAAGGAGGCTCCCTGATGAGTAGGGAGCCCAACGTGGGTCTCAGTCCTGGGACTCCAGGATCATGACCTGGGCTGAAGGCAGTTGCTTAACCAGCTGAGCCACACAGGTGCTCTTTACGTTTATTCTTGTAGGTTATTTTTATTAGATATAGAAGTCTAGATTGCACTTCCTTTCCTTTCAGCACTTCAGAAGTTTGTCATTGTGTTTTGGTTTCCTGTCCTTTTTAGTAGCAGGTTAATTGTCATATCATTGTAACCTGCCTTTTTTCCCCAGGCTGTTTAAATTTTTTTCTCTTTTTGTTTCTTTCAGCTATTTTATTGTGATGCTCCTAAATATGAAGTTTTTCTTTGTTTCTTAAAGTTTAGTCTGCTTAGGATTCTTAGGGCTTCTTGAACCCGTGGCTTGCTGTATTTTGTTAATTTTAGGCAGTTCTCAGTCACTCTTAAGTTACTGCTTCTGTTCTAGTCTCTTTGTCCTTTCTTTCTGGAATTTTACTTTCATTTATGTTCTGTGTCTCTGTCTCTTAGCCTGTGTTTCGTAAATTATTATATCTTGAGCTTCCTTTAAAAAATATATATGATTGTTTATTTGAGAGAGAGAGTTCACATGCATACAGAGTGAGCAAGAGCACCAGTGGGGGGGAGGGGCAGAGGGAGAGGGAGAAGCAGGCTCTCCGCTGAGCAGAGAGCCTGATGAGGGGCTCAATCCCAGGACCCTGAGATCATGACCTGAGCCGAAGGCAGACGCTTAACTGACTGAGCCACCGAGGTGCCCCTAAAATATATATTTTTTAAAGATTTTGTTTATTTATTTGAGAGTGAGCCTGTGCGTGCACATGAGTGGGGGGGAGGGGCAGAGGGAGAGAGAGAAGCAGACTCCCTGTTGAGCAGGGAGCCTAATGCAGAGCTCAATCTGGGACTCCAGGATCATGACCCAAGCCAAAGGAAGACGCTTAACCAACTGAGCCACGCAGACCAAACACCCGCC
>NC_048231.1:39446465-39471826 GCF_002007445.2 Ailuropoda melanoleuca
CCCCCCGCTTTCAGTTTTATTCTTAACTTCCAGGGTGTGGCCTTTTGGAGTCCCAACTCAAAGAAATGGTCATTCACTGGCTGCTGCTCTTGCTCCCTCTCCACAGTGGCAATACTTGAAGTTAGAGCTCATTACCCAAAACCATGAGCCTGTCAGATTTATTATTCAGTTTCTCGGCCTCTCACTGCTTTCCTCTGGCATTGGCAGAGGTTATTAACCTCTGGGGGAAAAGTGACCCCAAGAGCTGTACTTTGCTTCCTAAGCCGTAGTCTCTGCTGTGTTCCAGCCCAGTCTTGTTAGTTCTCTGATTCCTTCAAGCAGCTGTTGTTAATATTTTGTTCAGCTTCTCTGATTGTCCTCAGTGGGAGGGGTCTAAGTTACTTAATTTATTACTAGAATAGAAGTCGCTTCTACTTTCCTCACTTGCTACAGTACAGTGTCTTTAGTCTTTTGTGATTTCGGTATCCCTGGAAATAATTCATCCCAGAGCAACTGTGAATGGGTGGACAACTATTGAACAATAGTGACCCTGATCCTTCAAGTACTTTGGCTTCTTAGTTCTTTGACCTCTCTCCCAGCTATTGTGTTCTCTACTCTACCTTGGCTACCCATTCCTTTGAATTACTATTATCTAAAAAGACTCTGCCACCTCATTTTCAGACTTAGCCCTCTTCTAGACTTTATAGCTCACACCTTCCACTATCCCATTTCCTGCAGTCTTCAACCCCATTGTCAATTTCAGTTCATTGTTCCTGCCAGCTTTCCCATCACTCTCATGTTTTTGTTCACCTTAAATTCCACAGTCATTACAATATGTCCTCTACTCATATTCTCTTGTTTTCCTCTCATTTCATCTAATCTGAAAATGCTCTGGAAAAGAGGGGCCCGAGAGTATGTGCTGATGCTTCATTTGTAGTTAGCATGAGGAGGGAAAAAAGGTGAGGCAGAGAAGGAGAGCGAACAAATACAAAGTGGTATGTTACCAAGCCATCACAGCTTCTTGAGAACCTTAGTGGCTGGCTGCTGGGCCATGCTTGGAATCTCTAGGGAGTGAGTCATGGCACCTCTCAGAGCACTCCCAGGGAGTGGGGGGCAGGCAGGTTTGTGGAGAGGACAGCTGAGAAATTTGTTGGCCCTTTCCCATTTCCTGTCTCTTAATGGTCAGAGTTGCCCCATAGGGTCTTAACTATTCTCTGCTTTCAGGCTTGTTACTTGGCCTCTCCAGGCAACTCCTGGAGAAGCAGCTGAATTTGGGTGTTAGCGCTGCTGTGTCTTTGGTCACAGTGCACATGGTGGAGGCTACCAAAGTTCAGCCTTACCCCTGGGGGAGCTAGAGACAGCTGGTGATGTTAGGAGAGAAGACATGGGCAGTGGGCTGAGGCTTTATGATTGCCTGAAGCTCGCAGGTTTTTGCTAGGCCTAGCGGGGCTGCTCCAGCTGGGAAGTAGAGCAGCAGGCAAGGCAGAGTGGATTTGGGGGAGGGTGCATGAACTGCATCTGTTAAGGCTGGTTTAATCCCGCCTTTTGCTTATTTATTTGCTTGTATCCAGACAGCTGAATGTGACTGAAGAAATCATACTGACTAATCTCACTTAAAATCATGACCACCAAAATCACATAGGCCCATTATAGGTTATATTGTTTTCCTACTCTAGTTACTAGTATTTGAACATCTCACTTTAAATCTTTCATTTTTCCTTCCTCTTTTTTCCTTTATTTAAGTGGGAACAAAATGGAAGCAATTGGAAGAGAACTTCCACAGGTTTCCATTGCTGTATGTGCCACCTTCCCACATCTGTGCCTAATCCTCTGCCTTATCTCTGTTCCTGGCCAGGGCCAGCTCCTCTGCACTGCGTTAGTCCCTGTCATCTTCTGTACCACACCAGTGATTCATCTTTAATTACATCATAAAGTTTTGTTCTCTGTTGTATATATAACAGGCTGTTACATCTCCCTTGTTTAAAATTTTTTTCTTGATGATTGTCTATATTTTGTTTTCCATTCTTTTCTCATACTCTCCCCTTGAACACATTTCTTTCAGACTGTTGCCCCTGCCGCTCCTCCAGAATTGTTCCTAATGTCACTAGTGATGTCCGTGTTGCAAAATGTAATGGTCACCTTGCAGTCTTCACCTTATTTACCCCAAGACCCAAGTAGGTCACTCCTCTTTGAAACCTGATCAGTTAGGGTTTTCCAGAGAAACAGAACCAATAGAATGTGTGTGTTAAAGAGATTTGTTATAAGGAATTGGCTCATTTGACTGTGGAGACTGAGAAGTTTCAAGATCTGCCAGTCAGCAAGCTAGAGGCGCAGGAGAGTTTCTGATGGTAGCTATAGTCTGAGTCCAAAGGCCTGAGAGAGAACTGGTATTCCAGCTCAAGCCGTGAGGCTGGAGAGGTTCCCTCTTACTCAGCCTTTTTGTTAGATTCAGGCCTTTACCTGATTGGATGAGAGCCACCCACAGTATGGGGGGCAATCTGCTTTGCTCAGTTTACCAATTCAAATGTTAATCTTGTCCAAAAATACTCTCACAGATGCACCAGAATAATGTTTGACTAAGATCTGGGCACCCTACAGCCTGGTCAAGTTGACACATAAAATTAACCATCACAAAACCCTTTCTTCCCCAAAACATCTGGAACAAGATGTCGGTTTATTCTGTAGGAGATCTAGTCCCCTGTCACCCCTGACCTCAGCTCCAGCTACTCCTTTCTTTTCTCCACTCTAGTCACAGGTGCCTACCTGCTCTTTCTTGACCATTGCTGGATGTGCTCCTGCCTTAGGGTCTCTGCAGTCATGTTTCTTCTGCCTCCAGCTTTTTCCTTGCTTCTCTACCTTTCCCCTTTCCTTAATCCATGTAGGTCATGGTCTTATTTCTTTCCCTCTGCACTGAAATGTCACATTCTCACTGAGACTTTTCCTGGTCAATCCATCTAAAAATTTCAGCTGCATCCCTGGTATTTCCTGTTCTCCTTACTTGCTTTGTTTTTTCTCATTCACTCTTATCATTATCCACATACTTCCTTATTTATCTTATTTCTTGCCTGACTCCTCCACCAAAAGGTAAGCTCTGTGAGGTAAGGGCCCAGCTTCTAGAATAGCGGCTGGTGCAAGTGTCTCTCAGTAACAACTTACTGTTTGTTTAAAAACACCGACACCAACTCTTTCCAGTAAGTTTACAAAATAGAGTTTTTTAGCTCGAGTTCTCAGCAGTGAGTACGTTTATTGGCTCGTAGATGCCTTTTACATATGTCTTTTTATAGATAAACCTTTTGTAGCCTAACTGGATGAGTTGATGTAATTCTGAAGGCACCTGGCCATCCTTCTTCACTCCTTTGCTTCTAGCTGTGTGTGTAAGAACCAGCACTGTGCTGGAGAGCTTTACAATTAAGATCTTATTTAGTTCTTGGAACAATCCTATAGTACAAGTGGTATCATCCCCGTTGTGCAGACAATGAGATGGATTTAGAAAGCTTAAACAACTTGCCTGAGATCTCCGCTGGTAAGTGGGAGAATCCAGCTTGATCTAGAGCTATATTCTTGACTGTTCTTACATGAGATGCCACTTCCCACATAGATGTTTTGTGTCCTGCAGGAACATAGAAGTGTTGGGCAGGCTATTTAACCCCTTATAGCCATAATGTTAAATATCCAGAGTGTCTGCTCAGTGTATACTTTTTTTTTTTTTTAAGATTTTATTATTCATTTGACAGACAGCCAGTGAGAGAGGGAACACAAGCAGGGGGAGTGGGAGAGTAAAAAACAGGCTTCCCAGCAGAGTGGGGAGTCCGATGTGGGGCTCGATCCCAGGACCCTGGAATCACACCCTGAGCTGAAGGCAGACACTTAACAACTGAGCCACCTAGGCGCACCCGCTCAGTGTATGCTTGGCACAAAGATCCATTCAAAGTTAGGAATTCTCTCTCAGATCAGTGCAAAAATAACTCAACCTCGAGCCTTTCTCAGCTTTAGCCTTCTCACATCTTCCTAGGCTCAGTCCTCGTATTAGGCTTTTGGATCGGAGGTACATACCTTGTCTAGAAGATTAGAAGGATTGTGGTGACTGCCATCATGAAGGATCTTCCCCTTTCTGGCTCAAGTTACTAATCAGCTCCAACTACCTCTGGGATATTTCTTGAGGAATTACAGGAGTCCCCTTTTCCCTCATAGGAAAGTGTAACAAACCACTCAGATTTCATTGTTTGAAATAACTATTATTTTATGATTCTTGCTTAGTTGGATAGTTGTTCTGCTGGGCTTGCTTGGAGTGTCTCCTTTGCTTGCTTTGTGGGGTTGGTGTCATCGGGTGGCTTCATTGAGACACTGGGACAGCTGGACCTACTGTTATCTCCATGTAGTCTCAGAGCCTATCCTTTTTCCAGTGGGAGAGGTCTCTAGTGGGATAGTCATATTTCTTACCTAGTGACTCAGGGCTCCCAAAAGCAAGCATTTCAAGACAGAGGATGCAGAAATTGTTAGTCCTTTGGAAATGTAGGCCCGGAACTGGCACATTATCCTTTCTGCCACACTTCCTTGGTTACCATGAGTCATGGCCCAGCTTGGATTCATTGTGAGAGTTAACTACACAGGGTGTGGGAGTAGGTTTACTGGGAGTAGACTAGCCCAAACTACCTTTTCTTAAAAAGACTTTATTTATGTATTTGACACAGAGTGAGAGTGAGAGCACAAGCAGAGGGAGTGGCAGAGGCAGAGGAAGAAGCAGCAGCAGACTCCCCGCTGAGCAGGCAGCCCAAGGCGGGGCTTGATCGCAGAACTCTGGGATCATGACCTGAGCCGAAGGCAGCTGCTTAACTGGCTGAGCCACCCAGACGCCCCTGGCCCAGTCTACTTTTGAGAGTGAACAAGAGCCTATTAAAAATTACGCAGTTTGACAGGTGTAAACTGGAGCTGTCCAGCACTAACCTGGCTTATGTTCATCATAGTCATACTTGTGCCCTGGAGGAAGCAAGGCATAGGTATTACCCTGACTCTTTCCATGTGATCTTCCTAGTATGAAAATGCTGCTCATGGGCTTTTGTTTTGTTTTTTAAGATTTTATATATTTGTCAGAGCGCGCGTGTGAGAGCACAAGTAAGGGGAGCCACAGGCAGAGGGAGAGGGAGCAGAGGGAGAGGGAGAAGCAGCCTTCCCGCCGAGTAAGGAGCCCGACATGGGGCTCAATCCCAGGACACTGGAATTATGACCTGAGCGGAAGGCAGACGCTTCACGGACTGAGCTACCCAGGCGTCCCAGGCGTCCCAGGCTGCTCATGTTTTAAATTGAGCATGCTTTCTAAACACAGCCTAACAATTTTGTTTGGGTGCTCATGACTGTGGAAGGAATTACTTACTCTAACAGCAGAGGGGGAAACTGGCTTTGAACTTACTGAGATGATTTTGTTGGTTTCCAGCGGGTGGCTTTCCTGAGGTATTTTTCAAGATTAATTTTGACCATGTGCCATTTTCACCTTATGTAACTTGGAATCCTCTCCTAAGATCTAGCTGCATTCTGTAGTTAATCAGATGATCTCAGAGGTCTCTTCCAGATCTAAAATTCTGTTCTATCTTATAGAAAGTTGTTACAAGGGGCGCCTGGGTAGCACAGTCGTTAAGCGTCTGCCTTCGGCTCAGGGCGTGATCCCAGCATTGTGGGATCGAGCCCCACATCAGGCTTCTCGGCTGGGAGCCTGCATCTTCCTCTCCCACTCCCCCTGCTTGTGTTCCCTCTCTCGCTGGCTGTCTCTCTCTGTCAAATAAATGAATAAAATCTTAAAAAAAAAAAAAGTTGTTACAAGTACCCAAATAGCAATTGGAGAGCCGTGATAAAGGCTTTCACACTTTGAATGTGATCTGGGGCCAGGTGGGGATCCAGAAAACTGTATGTGGTAAAGTTGCTTTACTCTGTACTGTGAAGAAAAGTTAGTTTGCAATCCAAAATGGAATTTTTTTCTCGGAAGAATATTGTCTTAAAGGTTGGCTGTAAAAGATAATTCTAAAATTAAAAATCCCACTTTTCTATACAATAGATGGTAGATTTCTGAGGGAGGTGAGGCACCTCCAGAATGTCTCATGCTTGTGCACTCATATGTGATTGTGCTTCAGGAATGTAGTACGAGCGTCCGTGTTTGTCTTTGCTGAAATAGTTCACTGGGGGGAAAGGGTGTCATTCCTATGGGATTCTTACCTGATGCAGTTCTGTCTTGCCCTGGTTGGGGAGGGGGCAAGGGTCAGTGAAAATTCTTGATTGAATGCAGTATATAAGAAACAAAACAAACCTTTCCAAACCAAGTTTCTGCAGATTTGAATAGTTGTGACATCTTTTTGGCTTAACAAGTCACTAATATAACTATAGTCATGTGACTTTCTGCCATCTAGGAGACAGGGTTCCCACTGATTTTATATAAAATATACCAAATAAATATTCTATATATTCTTGATGTTTTCCCCCACAGCATGTTTTATAGTACATTTTTGAAATGATGCAGCAGCTCTAACACGGGTGACATTTGTAATAAGGAAGCCTAACCTCGTATATTGCTGTTGGTCTACTTCCAGGGTAGAGGAGGAGGGTGGGTTGGTAAATCAGGATGACAAGTAAACTTTTCTTTGCAGTTGTTTGACAAGTTCATTTATATTGATATTCAGGGAAAACATACACTTTTAAGATGACTTTGGTGTAGGTAATTTTATTTAAGAACTATGAAATAGGGAAAGGATCTCCATTTATAGAGTATCTTTTATATGTACTCATTTTTAGCTGTCTTGTGAAGAAGAACATGGCATTTTATATGTGAGGGAATGAAGATTGACTTGCCCAGGGTTGTATGTGCAGTAGCTGGTAATTGTCAAAGCTTGGATTTGATTTCAGATTTGTTTGACTTTAAAATGCCTGTGGTCCATCCNTGGTCCCTCCCCCCCCCCCCCAATTTTGGTAGTTTCTAATTACCGTGTCTATACTTTTATCTTCCACCAAATACATAGATCCAGCCTCCCTGGAAAAACTGTTACAACTGGCTATATTGCCTTCATATTTTTCATATCCTGTTTCTTACATTGTTAATAAACATTCAGCATACTGTTTGTTTTTTTTGGTTTTGTTTTTTTTAGATTTTATTTATTTATTTGACAGAGAGACAGCCAGCAAGAGAGGGAACACAAGCAGGGGGAGTGGGAGAGGAAGAAGCAGGCTCCCAGTGGAGGAGCCTGATGCGGGGCTCGATTCCCGAACTCCGGGACCACGCCCTGAGCTGAAGACAGAGGCTTAACGACTGAGCCACTCAGGTGCCCTGACATACCGGGTTTTTTACCGTGGGACCAATGAACCCTTGGAAGTTGTGTGCAAACTGTTACATGTGCATTTTTGGGGAAACTGTCAGGATCCATAGTTTTCATAAAATTCTCAATGGTTTCTGACTCAAAAAACAGCCTCAAGAGCCTCTGCTTTATGCCGTTAATATTTTCTTTTTTTTTTTTTTTTTTTTTTTTTTTAAGATTTTATTTATTTTTTGACAGAGACAGAGACAGCCAGCGAGAGAGGGAACACAAGCAGGGGGAGTGGGGAGAGGAAGAAGCAGGCTCATAGCAGAGGAGCCTGATGTGGGGCTCGATCTCATAACGCCGGGATCACGCCCTGAGCCAAAGGCAGACGCTTAACCACTGTGCCACCCAGGCTCCCCATATGCCGTTAATATTTTCTGACAGTATTATTAAATGAATTAAATACTTAAAGTGCTTAGAATAGGGCCTGACAAGAAGTTCACTATTAGTATTGTTATAAACGTTAATAGTTTCCTGTGTGCATGGTCTTCAAGACTTTTTAATAATTGGATTTTATGGAATAGAATATTACCAGGCATACCAGCTCCTGTTGTCAGTATTTGGGTCCCAAATTTATTCTTCTTAGGGGGATGGTCAAAATGGATGAAGGGGAGTGGGTGGTATAGGCCTCCAGTTACGGGATGAGTAAGTCATGGGGAGTGAAAGGTACAGCACAGGTTACAGTCAGTGGTATTGTAATAGTGTTGTATGGTGACAGATGGGAGCTACACTTGTGGGGACCAGAGCATAACATAGAGTGTAGTTGTAGAATCACTGTGTTGTACACCTGAAACTAATGTAACGTGTCAACTATACTTTGATTTAAAAAAACCCTTCCTCTTTACCAGATCATTTTAAAAAGTTTGTTTGTTTGTTTTGCAGGGGGCAGCAAAGCGAGGTTTATTGAGCAATAGCAAAGTGACAGTACAAAGCTCCTGAGGAGGGAGGGGACCCAAGAGGGTTGCTCAAAAAGGTTGTTTTTGTTTTTTCCATTTTATAAGCAACTTGAGATGACTCTTCATGTAATTATAACAGTTCCCTGTATTTTGGATTATTTCTGTATATTCCCCAAAGTGAAATTACCAGGTCAGAAGGTATGAACACTTTGAAGATTTTAGACATTGCCAGGTTGCTTTCCAGAAGGTGTATACTGATGTATACCAGCAGTGTATTGCAGTCTGTATTGCTATATAATCTAGCTTGTAGTAAACAAATAGATTAGTTTAATAAGCAGGAGATTGCTCTGTTTAATAAGTATTCTCCAGTTTCCAGACAGGTGGAACATGTTCTGTGTACTCTTGTGAATTGTTTTTATGTCTTTTTCCCATTAAATAGGCTTATTATGGTTTTATTAGTTTGAGATAGTCACCTGTTACAACTATGTTATTCTGAGAATACTTCCCCTTTTTTTTTTTTTTTTTAAAGATTTATTTATTTATTTGACAGAGAGGGTGAGGGAGAGCACAAGCAGGGGGAGTGGCAGGCAGAGGGAGGGGGAGAAGCAGGTTTTCTGCTGAGCAGGGAGCCTGATGCAGGGCTTGATCCTAGGACTCTGGGATCATGACCTGAGCTGAAGGCAGACGCTAACTGACTGAGCCACACAGGTGCCCCTGCTTGCCTTTTTTAAAAAGTAATTTATGAGTCCAACGTAGGGCTCAAACTCATGACCCAAGATCCAGGAGTTGTGTATTCTACCTACTGAGTAAGCCAGGCACCCCAGTGCTTGCCTTTTTAATACTTCAAGGTTTTAAAAGTCAAATCTGTGGTTTATTTTGCATGTGCTTTTAAGTCTTCCTTCCCTGTCCATTTCTCCTAGTTTTTCTCATGCGGGTTTTTAGATTTTTCTTCATGTATGTTTCCAAAATCTCCTAATATAAAATATAATGGAAATAATTTATGTTTATTAGAATGTGTATATACATATACAGAAATGAGCTAAAGACAGCTATAGTTCTTCATCATAAGTATATAGAGTATATGGATTTAATCATAATTTGACCCTACTGATGGACATCATCTTGTTTCTAATATTTTCTATTACAACTAATTCTGCATGATTGTCTTTCCTAATATAATCTCTGCTCACTTGGGTTAACTTTTCTGTGGAGTAGATTCCTAGAAGTGGAGTAGTTGGATCAAAATTGAGATATCAACTACCAAATTGCCTTCTGCAGAGGCTGCTTTTCATTCATTGCCGATTTTAAAAGTGTCCTTACTGTAAGAGTAGTTGTCCGTGCTTTAACTAGTGAATTTAAGCATCTATCTGTTCGTATGTTTATGGACCATTTGTTTTTTCTTCCTGTGTGCTGCCTATCTGTGACCTTTGCTCATTTCACGTTTTTTACTGATTATGGGAACTCTTTGTGTATTGAAAGGACTGGGTCTTTGATAGAAGTTTTGTAAATGTTTTTCTTTTTGGAACATATGGGTGGTTTATAGAAAAGTTTTTAATTTTATGTAGTCAGATTTATCATTTTATTTATGAATTCTGGGATTGCTAATCTCTAGTTTTTGACAGACTGCTAGGAGAAAGGTGGTTTAAAAAACGTATGTGCCTTTATTTGTGCTGTTAGAAGTTTTACAGTTTAGGGAAAAGTATTTGAACAAAGGAAGAGTGTCTTTAAATTGCTCTGTGGGAGCATTCCTTTATTTCCTCTAGTTGCAGTGTGTCTAAATTTAGTTCTTTATGGTTCTTACAGTGTTTAAACACTAGAAATAAATATTCATCCAAGTTGTTTTACAAAATAATATATATTAGCTAGAATATAATTGTCTTCACAATTTGGGTCATGTACTTCTTTTAGTTCAAATGTCAGTACTTAAAAAATGTTGCTTTAGAAAACCAATAAAAATGTTTAACTTTTCCCAGATTTCAGGTTTAAAATGTAGAATGGGTTTCTACCTTGTGTTCAAGCCAATGTGATAAATTTGCTACTTCAGAGTTGTACCAGTCCTGGGAATAGCGTACAAACAAATAGCCCAGAGTCACTATCAGCCGATGCAGAGGTTGTTGCTAAAGCTTTATTTACAGTTGTGTTCAGGAACACTGGGTGGGAGCAGGTTTAAGGAGGGAGTTTCTAAGTGGAAGGCTGTTTGGGACTTGTAGGAATGGAGAGGTGTGGGGGCTTTTGTTTTTTGTTTTTTAAAGTAATCTCTCCACCCAGCGTGGGGCTCGAACTCATGATCCCAAGATCAAGAGTCGCATGCTGCCCTGACTGAGCCAGCAAGGCACCCCTGGAGAGGTGGATTTAAATGGAAAGGGTGCTAGATGTTATTCCTACCTTAATAGTATTGTTTTCTGTCCACATTTTAAATACAATTCTCTTGGGATTCTTTTCTTGATTTGTATAGCTGCCACCGTACTGTTCATGACTGTATCCATGGGAACACAAGTAGGATGACATGAGTTTATAACTTGTTGCTAAGCAGATCTAGCTTGGAACGTATTAAAATTTTCTCATTAAAAGGTGTTTGGATGTTTTACCTTCTGTGGGGGAAGGTAACCAAACAGGGTAGTTTGAATTACAACTGTGAAATCGTGTAAACCCTTTTAGTAGAAGGGACTGGTTCTGTTTTTTTTTTTTTTTTTTTAAGATTTTATTTATTTATTCGACAGAGATAGAGACAGCCAGCGAGAGAGGGAACACAAGCAGGGGGAGTGGGAGAGGAAGAAGCAGGCTCATAGCAGAGGAGCCTGATGTGGGGCTCGATCCCATAACTCCGGGATCACACCCTGAGCCGAAGGCAGACGCTCAACTGCTGTGCCACCCAGGCGCCCCTGGACTGGTTCTGTTTTTAATTAATGTAATGTTTGAAAGGGAAGAGAGTTAGTTGAAATAACTCACTGTGTTCTGTAAATTTGGCCTCATAAGCTTAAAAGATCAGTATTCAGGTGTGTATGGACTACATGTGAATACCTGATCCACCCAAGAGTGTACATAACATTCCAGAACAAGGACAGATATTTTAGGTCCTTCTGACTCCAAAAGACTTGGGGGTCTAACCATGGAAGCCGCCTGGAGATTGAGATACTGGACTCTTATTTTGGTTGACATTATAAATTTTTTTTTTTTAAGATTTTTTTTTTTTTTATTATTTATTCAACAGAGATAGAGACAGCCAGTGAGAGAGGGAACACAAGCAGGGGGAGAGAGAGAGGAAGAAGCAGTCATAGCAGAGGAGCCTGACGTGGGGCTCGATCCCATAACGCCGGGATCACGCCCTGAGCCGAAGGCAGACGCTTAACCGCTGTGCCACCCAGGCGCCCCGACATTATAAATTTTATTAATTAAAAAAACTTAATAGGTAGTGTGTTATTGGTATAAAACAACTAAATTTCAAAAAGATATACAGTAAAACACAATTGGTCTCTTACCTATGTTTTCCAAGTCACACAGTTCCCCAGAGGCTACCGTGCTTATTACCTCCTTATCCTATTATAATTTAAAGAATTATTTGAATAGTTATTTAGTAATAATGGATAATCTTTATGCATTTCTGTGTGCCAGCCACTGTGATAGTACATTATAGGACAGTCTTGGGAAGTAGTCAATTTTAACTCAGTTAAAACTCCATTAACTCAATTTTATGGATAAGGAAACCAAGGCTTAGAGAAGTTAAATTACTTGCACAAGATTTAATATTTCTTGCTCACTAGATTGTATGCTCCAAGAAAGGAGGGTCCATACTGTATTTCTGCTTTATTCCTCGTATATAGCATAGTTCCTATGGGGCTTGGGTAGTGTGTCAAGTGTGGTATGAAGGCTGGTTTTCCAAAGATGGTTGTTTTCGTCATTCATTAGCTTTGAACTTGTATAGCTATGACTCAAACTCCTCTTCATAGAGAAATCACACTGAGTGTTGGAGTAGCATTGAATCTGCATATTTATCAAGGGAACCTTGTCTTTTTGGATTTCATGTTGGGAACATTTGAGAGAAATCTCTCATAACTTAAGAAAGTCCAGTGTTTGGAGATGAGGGTGGTTAACATAGGGATTGAGATCATTGTGACCCCATTCCTTTTGGGTGTGTTTAGTTTTTACCCCTTTCCCTCCACTCCTGCTCCAACTGTATCTCGATTGGCCCTGTGTCTTTTCAGTTTCTTGATCTAAGTGAAGGAATAAGTAGGAATTGAAAGAATCAAAAAGAAGGAACAAACCCAGTGGTAAATGTCAATATTAACAGGTGTCTGTGGTCTTGGAAATCTATGTTTAGTTGTATGTAGTGCCTCCAGTTTCTTACCTCTAAATAATAGAAAATAAAAATTTACAGCTTGATAGCATTATCGAGATTATTTGGCAAGAGGAAAATGAGGGACAGTTCACTTCCATAGATAATTGTTGAATTATTTTCTTCATTTGGTAAGTGGGCTTAATATTTATCTGCAGGGTTGATATAGAGGATTAAGAGATAATCTTTATAAAAGTCTTGGGCTGGTGATTTTTTTTTTTTTAAGATTTTATTTATGTATTTGACAGAGAGACAGCCAGCGAGAGAGGGAACACAGGCAGGGGGAGTAGGAGAGGAAGAAGCAGACTCCCAGCAGAGGAGCCTGATGTGGGGCTCGATCCCAGGACCCTGGGATCACGCCCTAAGCTGAAGGCAGACGCTTAATGACTGAACCACCCAGGCGCCCCATGATGATTTTTTTTTTTTAAGATTTTATTTATTTGCTGGAGAGAGAGAGAGAGCGCACGCACGCGCACAAGCAGGGGGCGCAGCAGGCAGAGGGGAGAAGCAGGATGCCTGCTGAGCAAGGAGTTGGGGTGATAATTTAATAGTAATACTAATAGTTAAACTTGCTGGGCATTTAGTATGTGCTAGCATAATATGGTGAGAAAAGTATTCTGAGACATCATAGGAGGGATTGGAGTAGGGGAGAATGGAGTCAGGAATGCCAACGTAAACATTTTGTAGTATCCTGAACTAGAGAGTGAAGGCTCAAAGCATTAGAAACAACAGATTTGAGAGGATGTGAACAAACAGTACTGGGCTGGCAGAGAGGAAGGGAGGTAAAAAGCGTGAGTTTTGACGCTTTGAGTAATGGAATTCTATAAGCAGTAGAGCAGTCTGGAGATGTCACTCATGTTTTGGAAACTGAAAAAAATAGGTTACTGTAGAGTAATTACCTTGGCAGAACTGAGAAAGCTGCAACCAGAAGGAGCGGTCGGGCCGCTGATGAGCGGTACGCAGATGGCTGCCGTCGGGCCTCGGAAAGGCCTGGGAGGTAGAAGCACCAGTGCCCAGCGAGGCCTCTGTGTGCTGTGCGTGAGGTCCGCTGGAGAGCTCACCCAGCGTCTGTGGGGAGGGGGTCCCTAGACGCTGGCTTCACTCCAGCAGCCCAGCAACTGCCCCTTTCCTATCCCAGCAGAGGACAGATTGACTCTTGGTGGAGTTTGAACCAGAGGGACTCCAGAGTTGAAGAGGGAAGGATGGATGGGACTGGGTATGGGAGTGCGGGAAGGTGCACAGATTCAGTGAAAGCTTGTAGATTGAAGGGTGAGAACCCCAGAACATCCCCCAGATTCTTGCAGCGTGGCTTATACCCTCTAGGCAGCAGATAGAAGATTCTTCTTTGGGAGAAAAGTGGCCCAGATGTAAATGTCAACAGTCCTGACGATTGTCACCTTGTATTCAAGTTATTGTTACCATTTCTACTGCTTCAAAACGACAGTCATTTTCTTATTTCTCACAGTTTCTGGTGGTTAGGATTTTGGAAGGGTTCATCTGGGCAGTTCTGACTCAGGTTTCTCTTCAGGTTGTGGGCATGTGGTGACTGAAGCAGAATGGGCTGGCCACACATCCTTTTTCATGTTTCAGGGGGAGGCAGTGTAGATTCCATCTCTTGATAGATATTGAATCAAAGTCAGGTTGTAGGGGCTCCTGGCTGGGTCAGTTGGTAGAGCATCTGACTCTTTTTTTTTTTTTTGGAGTCTTATGGTTTAATTAACACAATTATGATATGTACATAAACTGTCTATTCATTTTCTTCGTTGTGCAGCCTGGCATTGGGATTGACCACTTTGATGGCCAGCTGGGCTGCTCTCTCCACAATGGTTTGGCAGTTCTTGCAGGAGACATCATGAGCAATCTCTGTACGGGAAAATTTGTTGCACATCAGCAGCACTTCAAGCTCCTTGACGTTGTGGACTAGGAACTTCCAGAAGCCACTGGCGACATGTGCTTTGTTTTCTTGTTGCTCCTGAAACCAGTGTTGGGCATCAAGATCTGGCCCTTGAATCTTCTGTGCACCCTAATGTCAGTGCCTCTGGGTTTCTGCCAGTTCTACTTAATTTTGACATGTCGGTCTGCCTGGTGCTTGATGAACTTCTTGGTCCTCTTTAAAGATTTTATTTATTTATTTGAGAGAGAGTGAGAGCATGAGCACAAGCAGGGGGAGTGGCAGGCAGAGGTAGATGCAGGCTCCCCACTGAGCAGGGAGCCTGATGCAGGGCTCGATCCCAGGACCCTGGGATCATGACCTGAGCTGAGGGCAGACACTTAACCAACTGAGCCACCCAGGTGCCCCTTCTTGGTCCTCTTTTTAATGATCTTGGGCTTCACCAGAGGTCTCAGGGCAGCCATGATGACGAGTAAGAGATGACTGCCACCTCCACAGGCAGTGCCGAGAAAGAGCGAGCATCTGACTCTTGATCTCAGGGGTTGATCTTGAGGATTGTGAATTTGAGCCCCACATTGGCTGTAGAAATTACTTTAAAAAGTCAGATTGTAAGAAGACCATGTAGGATGATGATGTAGCCATCTTTGGAAAGTAGGATTTACCACAGTTTACCCTTTGGTTGTAATACATTCTACTCTATGCAAATTATATTCATATTCTCCCCCCAGTTCTCCCTAGTCTCATCCCATTATGGCTTAGCTCTAAGTTCAGGGTCTTGTCATCTAAATCAGGCCCACTTGTGGCTAGACAAAGCTCAGGTGTAGTTCTAGATCCCAGCACATGTGAACTCAAGAGACAAGTAATCTGCCGCTCCTTCCAACTTAAAATGGTGGGCCAGGCTTAAGACAATGGCGGTTGACACATCTGTTCAGAAAAGGGAAAAAGAGGTACAACAGTCTCTGGTTCGTAGCTTTTCTGAAATCCAGCCAGGCACAACTCGGCATTTCCTTGGTAAGGACTCAGTTTTGTTACCTGGAAATGATTTCCCCGAGGCCCTTTGCTCTACTCTGAGAGTTTTATTTTGCCTTCTAAGTTATCCTTTTCCATAAGCAGTGGCTGGTTGTGTGTGTGTGTGTGTGTGTGTGTGTGTGTGTGTGTGTGTGTATGTGTGTTAAAATATAGATAACATGAAATTTACCATCCTAACCATTCTTAAGTGTACAGTTCAGGGGTATTAAATACATTCATAATGTTGTGCAGCCATCACCACCGTCCACCTCCAGACCTCTTTTCATTTTATAAAACTGAAACTGTACCCATTGAAACTAACTCCCCATTACCCCTCCCCCAACTCCTGGCATTTACCATTCTACTTTCTGTCTCTGTGATCCTGAATACTCCTTAAGTACCTTGTATGAGTGGACTCATACAGTTATTGTGTTTTTGTGACTGCTTATTTTACTTAGCATAATGCCATCAAGGTTCAGCCATGTTGTAGCCTGTGTCAGGATTTTCTTCCTTTTTAAAGCTGAGTAATGTTCCATTTGTGGCTATATATACTATATTTTGCTTATCTGTTCTTCATGGATGGATAGTTGGGTTCCTTCCATGTTTTAGCTGTTGTAGATAATCTTCTGTGTACATACAAGTATCTCTTTGAGAGTATAAATGTCTCTTCAGGACCCTGCTTTTAGTTGTTTTGGGTCCATACCAGAAGTGGAATTACCCGATCATATGGTAATTTTTTATGGTAATTCTATTTTACATTTTGGAGGAACTGCATATTGTTTTCCACAGCGTTTTACCATTTTACATTCCAACCAGTAGGGCACAAGTGTTCCACTTTCTCCACATCCTGGCCAATGCTACCATCATCATCATCATCATCATCATCATCATCATTATTTTAGCAGTAGGCTTCCTAATGGGTGTGAGGTAATCAAACTCGTAGTTTTGTTTCGCATTTCCATAATTAGTGATACCAAGTATCTTCTCATGTGCTTCTTGACCATTTGTGAATTTTCTTTAGAGAAACATCCAGTCGATTAGACAAAAGCCACATTTACAAATCTCTTTGTGATATGTTCTTCGCTTTCTTGGACTCCTTTGTGAGTCTGCTAATGGGACAACCACCCGCAGCAGTCTATGAAACTCTATTGTTTAATGGAGAGGCTCTTTAGAGATCATTGGAAGGCCCAGCTGACACTTTCTTGGATCTTTTTGAGGTTTTAAAAAAGTTTTTCAATCATAACCTGGATTTGATCTTTCCCTCTATAGCCATTTCTTCTTCTTCTTCTTCTTTTTTTTTTAAAGATTTTATTTATTTATTTTGACAGAGCACAAGCAGGGGAAGGGGCAGAGGCAGAGGGAGAAGCAGACTCCCTGCTGAGCAGGGAGCCCAATGTGGGACTTGATCCCAGGACCCTGGGATCATGACATGAGCCGAAGGCAGACGCTTAACTGATTGAGCCACCCAGGCGTCCCTTCTTCTGAGAATTGTTTTGCCTTCAGGGTGGCTGGGAATGAGAAATAGTTTTATTTTTGAACCCAGAAAATCCTGATCCTTTTATTTTTAACAGTTTGTTTTCCCCAGCTCATCTCTCTCTTCTCTCATTTGTCTTAGGCAGTGTGAAGAAGCTGGGTGGCACTTTGAGTTTTCTCCCCGGAAATTCAGATACATCACTGAGTTTATTGGGTGTGTTTCCTGTTTTCCACCACTATTTAAGAAGGGTATCTTCTTCTCCAATACACAGTAATATTTTTCTTACTTTCCACCAAACCTTTACTGATAGTCTCCTTGTTGAGGCCCTGCAGGCTTTCTCTGACAGCCTCCTCAAGGCCTTCCAGTTTCTACTTGCCACCAGTCCCAAAGCCAGTTTTTGTTACAACAGCATCTCACTTCCAGGTGCCAAAATCTGTTCTGCCTGTTCTTGGTGCCTCAACTATGACACCCCCTCCCCCGTCATGTGACTTAAAATAATTTCATGGTTTCTCTGGATCAGGAAGTTGAGGGTAGCTTGGCTGGGTGTTCCGGCTCAGGTCACTTCTGGGGTGGCCATCAGTCAGTTGGTGGAGCTGGAAGAGCAGTGGGCACAGGGCAGGTGAGGCAGTGTGCTTGTGTGGGGGGGGCTGCACTTCTCTCTCTCCAGGTGGTCTCAGAGCCTCTCCATGAGGTCTCTGTGTGTGGATTAGTTTGTACTCCTGCTCCTGGGCCCTTCAGTTGCGTACATGGACACTCACTGTCCAAAGATACGTGTCTCAAGAGAACCCGCAGGCAGAATGTTTCATCTCTTTATGATTTAGTCTTGGAAGCCACATCACATCATTTCTGCTGTAGTCACAGATTTGCTTAGGTTCAAGGGGGAGAGAATACAGACAGACCTCACCCCTTGAAGGCGAGAGGTCCAGTTGGTTGCACTGTAAGAAGATCATGTGAGATGGGAGATAATGTGGTCAGCCTTAGAAAATACAGTCTCCTTTGGCTCTTAGAGAAACCTATCCTGGTCTGATCACCCTGCAGGCAAGCCTGCTTCTTAATAAGCTCCATCTGTGCACATGAACGTCAAGCCTGCTTTTTTTTTTTTTTTAAAGATTTTATTTATTTGACAGAGATAGAGACAGCCAGTGAGAGAGGGAACACAAGCAGGGGGAGTGGGAGAGGAAGCAGGCTTCCAGCAGAGGAGCCTGATGTGGGGCTCGATCCCAGAACGCCGGGATCACGCCCTGAGCCGAAGGCAGACGCTTAACTGCTGTGCCACCCAGGCGCCCCGAGCCTGCTTTTTAGCCAGTATTTCTTCTTAACTATGACTGAGCAGTCAAGGATCATCATACACATGAGGAAAGCTTCTAACAGTCTAACAAAAACAGATAAAAAAACACTGAAGAAAGAGGAAATGCACGTTGCAGAAGGAAAGTTCAAACTTCAAAAACAAGAGGCTTAAAGAACTAAAAAGAAGGTGTTACGTTCATGACACAAAAATGGGATGGGGTAAAATAGGCAACCATTCAGAAAATAAGAAGAAACTCTTGGAAAATAGAATAGCAGGGGAATATTTTCAATAGGAAGTTGAGGAAATCTTCCAGAAAGTAGTAGGCAAAGACCAATGAAAAACAGACTGGACAATGCTTGGGCCTTGATTGGATCCTTGATTGACAAATATCATTTAAGGTGGGAGGAGGAAGTGTGGAAATGTGAATATGGGCTCTATTAAGTGATAATGAATTAATGTTAATTTTTCCAAAGTGTGATAATGTCACTGTGTTTATGTTGCCAAATGTTCTTATTCCTAGAAGATGACATGCTGAAGGAGTTGAGTGTTTATGGTGTCTGCATTCTTCTAATGGTTATGTGTGTATGTGTGTGGGGGGGAAGAGGACAGGCACGAGAGAGATAATTAAAGGTATTATGGCATAACGTTAATAACTAATGATGAATACAAAACAAAACAGAATAGAGTGTATCAGGGTTAATAGATCAGTTTGGGAGATCCAGCCTCTGAATTACTAGGTGGCGGGGGNGGGGGGGGGGGGGGGGGGGGGTGGATAGGAGGGAATAGTGATTAAATTAACACCTAAACATTTTCTAGGACTGAAGGTAAATAAATCTCCAGATTGAACAGATCTACTGAGTGCCCAGTACAGTGAATAAGAAAAAACATATCCTGGTATATCTCAATGAGATTTCAGAACAGTGAGAAGGGAGAGGATCCCGGAATCTTCCAGAGGCAGCAAGTCAAGTTATAACAATGGCCTGAGGATCTGCATGACACTGGAATGTAGGTGACAGTGGAATAGTGCCTTCAGATGCTAGGACTTTCTTCCACTGTAGGAGTCTGTGTCAGACTGTGTATGTCAAGTGTGGAAACAAAGACATTTTTTAGACAAGTCTTTTTTTTTTTTTTTTAAAGGGTGGGGGCTTACCCTCCCCATCACTGTATGTGCTGCCTTTTTTGGGACTCTGAGAATAAGGTGCAGATGTGATACTTTATTTTTGTTCTCTGAGGTTTGTTTTGTTTTGTTTTGTTTTTTAAAGTAGGCTCTATGCCCTGTTGTGGGGCTTGAACTTACGATCCTGAGATCAGGAGTCTCATGGTCTACTGACTTAGCCAGCCAGTGCACCAGAGGGATTTTTTTTTTTAAATAACAGCTTTATTGAAATATAATTTGCCAATTTGAAGTGTACAGTTAAATGATTTTAGCCTATTTACAGAGTTGTGCATCCATCACTACATCTGTTTTAGAACGTTTTCGACATCCTAGAAGAAACCCCGTACCTGCTAGTGTCACTCCCCGTTTTGCCCAACACCCAGCCCTAGGCAACCACCAATCTACTTCCTGTCTCTGGATTTGTCTGTTCTGGACATTACATATAACAGGATCATGTCATATGTGATCCTTTGTTACTGGCTGCTTTCACTTAGCATAGTACTTTTTAGGTTCATCCATGTTACAGCATGTATCAGTCCTTCATTCCTCTTTATTGGTGAACAACACTCCATTGTATGGATATGCCACGTTTATCCACCCGTCAGTTGATGGACATTTGTGTTGTTTCCACTTTTTTATTTATTTATTTTTTTTATTTTTATTTTTTTAAGATTTTATTTATTTATTTGACAGANGACAGAGATAGAGACAGCCAGCGAGAGAGGGAACACAAGCAGGGGGAGTGGGAGAGGAAGAAGCAGGCTCATAGCGGAGGAGCCTGATGTGGAGCTCGATCCCATAAGCCGGGATCACGCCCTGAGCGGAAGGCAGAAGCTTAACCGCTGTGCCACCCAGGCGCCCCTGTTTCCACTTTTTTAAAAAAAAGTTTTTTAAAACTTATTTTTAAGCAAACTCTACCCCAACATACTCCTTGAACTCATTACCCCAAGATCGAAAGTCTCATGCTCTACTGACTGAGCCAGCCAGGCGCCCCTGTTGTTTCTACTTTTTAATTGTTATGAGTAAGGCTGCTGTGAACATTTGTGTACAAATTTTTGTGTGGAAATAAGTGTTCATTTCTCTTGGAAATACCCAGGAGTAGAATTGCTGAGTCATATGTTAACTTTCTACTTAACCTTTGAGGAGCTGCCAAACTGTTCTCCAAAGTGCCTGCACCATTTTTCATTCCCACAAGCAGCGTAGGGGAGGGTTCCAGTTTCTCCACATCCATCCATCCATCCCTCCCTCTTTCCCAACCCCCTCTCTTCCCTTCCCAACCCCCTCTCTTCCCTTCCCAACCCCCTCTCTTCCCTTCCCTTCCCTTCCCCCTTCCCCCTTTCCCACCCTTCCCCTTTTCTCTTTCTTTCTTTCTTTCATTCATTCATTCATTCATTCATTCATTCATTCATTTATTTGACAGAAGAATGCACATGAACACACAAGCAGGGGAAACAGCAGAGGGAGAGGGAGAAGCAGGCTTTCTACAGAGCAGGGAGCCTGATGCGGGACTCGATCCCAGGACCCTGGGATTGTGATCTGAGCCAAAGGCAGATGCTTACCTGACTGAGCCATGCAGGGCCCCGGCTCCATTATTTTTTAATATGTCACTGTGTATTTCTTATGAAAAAGGGTGTTCTCCTTTTATAACCACAGTAGAACTATCAAAATGAGGCAATTGGAATATCGATGCAGCAGTACTTCTAATCCACAAACCCATCTAAATTTCATCATTTGTCCCACTAATGTTCTTTAAAGGCCCGGAATCCAGTCCTGGATTATGTGTTATATTTAGTTGTCATGTCTCTTTCATTTCCTTCCATCTGGAATTGTTCCTTGGTCTTCCCTGGTCTTTTATGACCTTGATATTTTTGAAGAATACAACTAGTTACTTTATAGAATGTACAGAAAATTGAGTTTGTCTGATGTTTTCTCATGATTACATTCAAGTTTTGTGTTTTGGGACGGGATAGTGCAGAAGAGATACTGTGCTCTTCTTAGTACATCATAGCAGGGCATACACGATCCAGGTTTGTCATGTTATTGGCCGTATTGACCTTCATTTCTTGACTTTTAATTGGTGTCTGCCAGGATTCTTCTGCACTGTGGAATTATTTAAGAAATATTTTTATACTAATTCATTTGTAATAAGTATTTTGTGAGGAAGTGGTATGTAGCTTCTAATTCTCTGCCACATATTTATTCATTTATATCCGTATCAACTCATGATTTTCCATTTTACTCAGAGGATTACAATTCATAACTATTATTATTTATTTGATGCTCAGATTATTTCAGCTTTGTCCAGTGAAAGCCCCTTCAAGCTGGCTCCTTTGTCCTCTTGACAAATTTCCACCATTCTTTGAATACTTCTTTGCTTGCTGATGTATCAAAATATTCCAAGTTCATCTTGTATTTTTCCTGCCTCATGCTGTAGTCAGCTGTTTCTTTAAGGAGGACTGATTGCTTTTAGTAGAGGGAATAGTAGTATAGAAACCAAGATTGGGGCATTAGATGTGCTCATTGCTGCCAGAGTGTCATTGCTTCTAGGCCTCTCAGTGGGCAGAACTAGGAAAGACATTTATGTATATACATACACACCTTTATTACCTATTTCTATACCTATCCATTTGTATATATCAGATGCCTAGATTCATACTAGTGACTCCATTTTTTATTGGCACCATAGAGTTCATTCTGGCCTTCGTCTTTCTTTTTCTTAACTCCCTTCTTTGACACTGGGAGTCCTGCTTTTCATTATTCTCAGTATATTTACCCATTTGCTTATTCTTCCTGTAAGCTTGACTCAAGACGTGGGATCCGGGAAATGGAGAATTCAACAAAGGGGAGTTGAAGGGAATTCCTAGGGTTATGGTAATGAGAAATCTTGGGATAATAGCTTTGCAGGCATCAACCAACCATCCAGATCGGCAGGTTGAAGACAGGGCTCTAAAGGGTTATTTCCAAGAAATAACTGAGATTTACACTTCTAATGGAAGTTTGGAGAGGGTGAATTAGTGTTGAGTATACAGAAAACCAAGCAGGCAAAAAAAGACAATTATTTATTCCAGATAAGACATACTATACAAAAGTGGACATATAGTAATAGTATGCAACATGATTCAGCTATGGATAGCATTTACATAGTCACAAACAGTTAAAATATTAATTTAATCAAAACATGTTAAGCATACTGTGGAATGACTGGAGAAAGGGAGAGTTTGTTTGTATAAGAAAGCCAAATCCTCCTCTTCCATATAAGGTAGTGAATAGATACTATTGAAACTGGGAAGGAAATCGGTAGCAGTATAAGCATGTTGTTTAGAAATACGAGAAATGGCTAATAGAGTTGAAAATGATTCCACTCTGTAGAGCGAGGAGAGAGAGAGCCATAACACTGAACTTTAGGGAATAAGCTGAAACTAGGCATGGGCCTCAGGAGGGAAGTGGCTGGTATGGCATCACTTGTGGGTATTACGCAGTGTGGCCACTAGTACCTTTTGAACACTCTTATCTTTGGTGGGGGATTTCCCACTTTATTAATCCTAAAGTGGGAGCCATTAATATGCTTTCCTTCCCACCCTTCTTTGTAGTTAGCCTCAGACTTGTAACTTTTGCTCTGTGAACCCCCGGGCAAGACCGAAAGTGGGAAGCAAGTGGTGTAAAGTAAGCCCAGCATCAGTAGGCTGAAGGGCATCTGGCTTTTAGGGACAACAGGTCCTAGTGGTAGTGCCCACTGTCCCATGCCCTTGTTGTGTGCAGCAGCTCGAGCAGTACTGTGGGGTCATTCTGGGGTTGTCCTGATGGTGTGGTCTCTAAACCTGATTCTCCTACCTTCCTAGACGTTTTGGGAGCCACTTAGTTACTTCTAGTAGCAGAATGGGTTCCATTTACAGTAAAGAATCTGATTGATGAAGAGATTGGCACTAAGAGTAGTGATCTCTAAGGAAATGGATGGGTTGTCTAGCCTGTTTGTATATGGAGGCAGTGAAGAGAGAAAGGGAGAAAGCTTAAAGAATGATAGTAATCAGCAGTGTTTAATGACAAGATTAGTCTATTATTCGGTCATTGTAGTAAGTTTCAGGGGGAAGTGAGTGAAAAAAAAACCCACAAATTTTACAAACCTTCCCATACTCACTCATAACAAACAAAAAAAACCCAGGATTTCCTTGGATAGTGGGAAAGAGAGGTCAGACTTCAAAACATAGTGGACAGGATTATGCCCTTTCATTTGTTTATCAAATGGACTCTAGAGATCAAGTCCCATTCTCTAATTTTACTTATGGGGAAACTGAGTCTTGGGTACTTTTTTGAAATTTCTACATTTCTGCAAGCATTTGGTTATTCTGTAGTTGTTGAATAGGAAGGAATAGTCTTGGGGTGACTGGGCTCCATTTGTTCTCATTGGAGTTGTGGGTTCCTTACAGCCAAATTAGGAACGGGTTTCCTGAGATGTTTTAACAGTATAGGACTCATTTCAGAATTGTCAGTCCTAGTCATCAAATGTTGGATGGTTTGCCCTTGTATGAATAGTTTCGTATTCTTCTCAGTAGCAGTTGCTGTATTACACATTGAGACTTGGACTCATAATAGAATCCAGATATCTTAATGAGAATGTTCTCATTTTTAAAGTTAACTTCTAACTTATTAGCAGCTGATGCAATTGTCATTCTTGCACAATAAATTGCTGACTGTGGTTGGCTGGCATAATTTGACAGTAAAATTTGAATATTGACATTAATGAGGGGAGACTGGAGTAGAAATTGTTGATAAAAGTAAGTGTACTTATGAAATAAATGGGTTCCCTTGTCGCCATGGGCCTGCAGGAGGGGTTGGGGGCTGGCTCCAGTGGCTCTGGCTTCAAACCAGGAAGGCCCCTCTCGGTCTTCCAGCTCAGCACTCTGGCTGCCCCAGCAGAGGCTGGAGGGACGGCCATGACCACGCCCGCTGCACACATCTGATTTCTTGTGGCTTAGTGTTGCCTGAGCTGACTATGAGTAGATCTTTTAAACACAAGGAAACTTACACTGGAGACCTTTATGCTCAGTTGGCTAGATAAGTAGGAATTGCTAGATCTACTTTAGATGAGAGCATTGTAACCAGGTCTCTTAAAAACATCCTTGTGATTTAATCTATTTTCATGTCTGGATAAATTATTTTAAGCTCCAAGTGTATAGCAGGACCTTTACTACTTGTTTTAAAATGCTATTTTATTTCACTGCTGTGGGGAAAGGATTATGTCCTCCATTTTTATGGAAGAGAAAACTGAGGGGTGGAGAGAGAGATAACTCTCCTTTGATGTAGGCAGAGCTGGGACCTCTATCCATAGCACTAGACTGTTAACACTGATCCGATAAATGTTAGCTGCATTAAAGAATGGCCGACAGTGAATACCTTGAGCCTCCCGTGTCCATTTACCTGGATGGAAGAAGGAATGCTGAGAAGTGAGTTACAGGCTCCCTCTCCCCTACTCTGCCTTCTTCGGCAGTGCTCACATTTCTCAGACCTTTGCTGGAGTGTTTTATGTGATCACATCATGTGTTTCTTCTACACGTTAAGCTTGCCTGTCTGTGTGTTCCTCTGAACAGTTCCTTAAGTGTTGTACCATTCCTCCACATCTGTGTTTAAATATTTTGTGTGGTTTTTTTTAAAGATTTTATTTATTTATTTGACAGAGACAGCCAGCGAGAGAGGGAACACAAGCAGGGGGAGTGGGAGAGGAAGAAGCAGGCTCACAGCAGAGGAGCCTGATGTGGGGCTCAATCCCAGAGCACTGGGATCACGCCCTGAGCCGAAGGCAGACGCTTAAAGACTGCGCCACCCAGGCGCCCCTAAATATTTTGTGTTTAAGTATGTTGTGTCCTTTTGGGGCTCCTGGGTAGCTTGGTCGTTAAGCATCTGCCTTCAGCTCATGGCGTGATCCCAGAGTCCTGGGATCGAGCCCCACATTGGGCTCCTCCACTGGGAGCCTGCTTCTTCCTCTCCCACTCCCCCTGCTTGTG
>NC_048231.1:39473164-39473819 GCF_002007445.2 Ailuropoda melanoleuca
GACAGAGATAGAGACAGCCAGCGAGAGAGGGAACACAAGCAGGGGGAGTGGGAGAGGAAGAAGCAGGCTCATAGCGGAGGAGCCTGATGTGGAGCTCGATCCCATAAGCCGGGATCACGCCCTGAGCGGAAGGCAGAAGCTTAACCGCTGTGCCACCCAGGCGCCCCTGTTTCCACTTTTTTAAAAAAAAGTTTTTTAAAACTTATTTTTAAGCAAACTCTACCCCAACATACTCCTTGAACTCATTACCCCAAGATCGAAAGTCTCATGCTCTACTGACTGAGCCAGCCAGGCGCCCCTGTTGTTTCTACTTTTTAATTGTTATGAGTAAGGCTGCTGTGAACATTTGTGTACAAATTTTTGTGTGGAAATAAGTGTTCATTTCTCTTGGAAATACCCAGGAGTAGAATTGCTGAGTCATATGTTAACTTTCTACTTAACCTTTGAGGAGCTGCCAAACTGTTCTCCAAAGTGCCTGCACCATTTTTCATTCCCACAAGCAGCGTAGGGGAGGGTTCCAGTTTCTCCACATCCATCCATCCATCCCTCCCTCTTTCCCAACCCCCTCTCTTCCCTTCCCAACCCCCTCTCTTCCCTTCCCAACCCCCTCTCTTCCCTTCCCTTCCCTTCCCTTCCCTTCCCTTCCCTTCCCTTC
>NC_048231.1:39477532-39594757 GCF_002007445.2 Ailuropoda melanoleuca
ATTTATTTATTTGACAGAGACAGCCAGCGAGAGAGGGAACACAAGCAGGGGGAGTGGGAGAGGAAGAAGCAGGCTCACAGCAGAGGAGCCTGATGTGGGGCTCAATCCCAGAGCACTGGGATCACGCCCTGAGCCGAAGGCAGACGCTTAAAGACTGCGCCACCCAGGCGCCCCTAAATATTTTGTGTTTAAGTATGTTGTGTCCTTTTGGGGCTCCTGGGTAGCTTGGTCGTTAAGCATCTGCCTTCAGCTCATGGCGTGATCCCAGAGTCCTGGGATCGAGCCCCACATTGGGCTCCTCCACTGGGAGCCTGCTTCTTCCTCTCCCACTCCCCCTGCTTGTGTTTCCTCTCTCGCTGGCTGTCTCTCTCTCTGTCAAATAAATAAATAAAATCTTAAAAAAAAAAAGAAAAAGTGTGTGTGTCCTTTCATTGAGACCCTAATTTGAGTGAAAATTCTACAAACTGCATTTCTTGCTGGTATATTCTGTTTGTATCACCTAGAACCAGCTTCCCAGCTGAGACTTTTTTGATAGATACATAGCAACCACCTACTTTTAACATTTTCTGTCTTCCAGTTAACAAAAATATTATTTATTATTTTTAAAGATTTATTTATTTGAGAGAGGGAATGTGTGTGCATGCATAAGTGGGAGGAGTAGAGGAAGAGGGAGAATCTCAAGCAGACTCCCCACTGAGTGCAGAGCCAGATGCTGGGCTCAATCTCATGACCCTGAGATCATGACCTGAGCTGAAACCAAGAGTTGAATGCTTAATCAACTGCCACCCAGGCATCCCAGACAAAAATGTTATTATTGATAAGTAATGAATGTACTTAGAATGTATAACTGTGCACATAAAATGGGAAGAGGTGTGTGTCTGCACGATTTCAGGGGCTCATGGAAAAAAGCTATTAGAAAATAACTTGAATTTTATAGTGTTATTCCTTAGTAATTCTCAGAAGACTCATTTTACATGTTTATAACCATCATGTACAATATGGATCCCATTTTGAGTTGGGCACTTGGGTAAAGAGTGAGTAAAGATGAGACTTAGTTCTCATTTGAGCTAGTCATTTAGTCATTGAGTAATGCCTTATGATGACTCTGGGGTGCTGACAGCACACCCCCTTTTGTGATGTGGGAGGTCTAGAGAGAAGGGTGTTTTGGAACCACAGTGTTCCCTGGCAGAGGACAGTGATCAAGACTGATCTGTGTGATTTATAATTGTTGGTCTTGCTCACACCTCTTTGCCTGTGGTTGATTTTTAAAAAATAATTTTTTAATTGAATATTTGAATAGGTAATACAGGTATGTGGTACAGAATTTAAAAATGCAAAAGGGTATGTACAATAAAAAAGAGACTTCTCCTGCATTCTTAGCCTTCCATTTTCCCCTCCCTGAAGACAACCATTTTTACTAGTTTCTTCTGTAAGTGTTGACACTGGCTTCCAAAGGAGTATCTTAGCTGTTGCACTTTAGAATGGCAGGAAGCTGAATGACTCACATTCAGACATTCTTCTCCTTTCGTGAAGCTCATTGGTATTCCTTCCTCTCAGTACCTTTCCTGTGGCAAATTTTGTAATTTGCTTTTTTCATTTTATCATGACATTTTCCTGTGTTTTTATGATTTTACACTTTTTAAGAACTGGCTTTGGTATCTCTTTTGGAAAATTGTAATGATTACAAGCTAATGTTTGTGAAAGTTTTGGCACATAGTAGTTGATCAGTAGGTATTTACTTTTGTCCCGTCTTTCCCTCCCACTGGTGGTGTGTATAAAAGAAAACGCAAGATGAGGGGCACCTCGGTGGCTCAGTTCGTTAAGTGTCTGCCTTCGGCTCAGGTCATGATCCCAGAGTCCCGGGATAGAGCCCCGCATTGGGCTCCCTGCTCAGCGGGAAGTCTGGTTCTCCCTCTCCCTCTGCTCCTCCCCCTGCTTGTCTTCTCTCTCTGTCAAATAAGGAAATAAAAAATCTTAAAAAAAAAAAAAAGAGAGATTAAAATATATTTGTGAACCAGACAGTGCAGTGGATTCCAGAGTTAAGGTGAAGCTTGTCTGAATTGTTTCTCGAATTCATTTGAGTGGAAACAAATTATTCTCCTTTGAATTCACTTTCCTCAGATTATTTTTAAAAAAATTCCTCAAGTCTAGTTCTTCCCTTATATAGTTTTTTTACGTTGACTGTAAACAAAACACATACAGGATAGAGACTTGTGAACAAGATTTTTGAAGATATCTTTGCAAAATGTTCCTCATTACAGTGATGAATGCTGATATGTGCCTAGTGTCTGGATTTAGGTTTTCCCACTGGTATTGTTCTTATAGTGGGTCCTCTTACGTGACTTCATGTCCTCAGGTTTATTTATTTATTTTTAAACATTTTATTTTATTTCATTTTTGAGAGAGTGAGTGAGTGTGCACAAGCAGGGATGGGGGAGGGAGAAGCAGAGTCCCTGATGAGCAGGGAGCCTGATGTCGGACTCGATCCCGGGACCCTGGGATCATGACTTGAACCAAAGGCAGACGCTTAACCAACTGAGCCACCCAGGTGCCCAGTGTCCTAAGGTTTAAAACAAACAGCCACACTGGTTTTTTGGTAGGTGCATTAAAACCCAAGTATTTTCAGGGTGCCTGGGTGGCTCAGTAAGTTGAGTGTCTGACTCTTGATTTCTGCTCAGGTCATGATCTCAGGGTCTTGGGATTGAGCCTCAAGTCAGGCTCTATGCTCAGCAGGGAGTCTTCTTGGGATTCTTTCTCTCCCCGCCCCTCCCCCCCATTGCATATGCGTGTGTACTCTCTCTTGTTCTCTGTCTCTCAAATAAATAAATCTTTTTTTTTTAAAAAAACACAAGTATTTTGGGGTGTGTGGCTGGCTCAGTCAGAGGAGTGTGCAGGTCTTATCTCAGGGTTGTGAGTTCAAGCCCTACGTTGGGGGTAGAGATGACATACATACATACATACAAACATATACAGAACCAACCAACCACCCAGACCACCAACCCACCCAAATATTTTCATCCTAATCCTAGATGGATTCTTTCCACATGGAGCTAACATATATTAACCTTTCTAGTGAAGTTGTCTTCAGTCCCAGGTAAGATTGATATAGAACAGAGGTGTTCTGAGGATTAATTAGTTAATGGCTTTTGAAGATAAAGAGAACTTCAAAATTGGTGTGTAATTAGAATGTTGTCACACTGGAAAAGTATCTGGAGTATCAAACACAACTTTCAGTCTTATCCATCCTTTCTGGTATTAGAAATTTTATTTTTTAAAGACAATTTTATTTATTTATTTATTTATTTATTTATTTATTTTTAAGATTTTATTTAGTTATTTGACAGAGCACATGCAGGCAGAGTGGCAGGCAGAGGGAGAGGGAGATGAGAGCCCGATGTGGGACTCGATCCCAGGACCCTGGGATCATGACCTGAGCCAAAGGCAGCCACTTAACTGAGTGCCCTAATTTTATTATTATTTTTTTAAAGATTTATTTATTTGAGAGAGAGCACACGTTTGAGCGGGGGTCGTGAGGGTGTGAGAGCAGAGAGAAAATCCTCAAGCTGACTCCCTGTTGATGGAGGAGCCCCATATGGGACTTGATCTCATGGCCTTGAGATCATAACTTGAGCCAAAATCAAGACTTGGATGCTTAACCCACTGAGCCACTCAGGCGCCCCTGAATGATCTTTCTTTTAAAAAATGAGCTACAGGGGCACTTGGGTGGCTCAGAGGGTTAAGCGTCTGACTTAAGCTCAGGTCATGATCTCTGGGTCCTGGGATCCAGCCCCAAGTTGGGAACCATGCTCAGCAGGGAGTCTGCTTGTCCCTCTCCCTCTGGACCTCCCCCCGCCCCACCCTGGTTCATGCTCTCTTTTTCTCTCAAAATAAATAAATAAAATCTTTAAAAATGAGCCACAGACTGTAGTTTTGATGTTTTTCATATGTTTCTGGCTCTAATTCTGGGAGTTTTTAGAGTGTTACTTTCTCAGCAAGGGAGTGGCTACCAGTCACCCCACGTTTCCTGAATATGGTAGTTTATCAGACCCTTCACCCAGTTTCCCTAAATGTTAACATCTTACATTACCATTACATTACATTATGAAAACTAAGAGGCCAGCATTGGTACATTACTATTACTAACCAAACTCCAGACTTTATTCACATTTTGCTAGTTTAACCATTAATGTGCTTTTTCTGCTCTGGAATCCAGTCCAGGGTACCACATTGCATTTAATTGTCCTGTCTTCCCAGCCTCCTCTGGTCTATGACAGTTTCTCAGTCTTAACTTGTTAATCATGATCTTGAGAGTTTGGAGGAGTTCTAGGCAGGTTTAGGTATTGTATAGAATATCCCTCAGTTTATCTGACCTTTTTCTTATGATTAGACTGGGATCATGGGTTTGGGGAAGAATCTACAGAGATAAAGTGCCCTTCGCATTTCATTGTATTGGAGTTGGAGGGCAGTGTATAATCATGACTTCTCACTGGCTATGTTAACTATGATTACCTGGCCCAGGTAATGTTTACTAGAGTTCTCTGCTATAAAGTTACCCTAACCCCCTTTCACACTCCATTCTTTGAAATCAAGTTTCTAAGTATAGATCACACTCAAGGGACTTAATCTCATCTCCTATAGGAAGGGAGTATTTATGTAGATTATTTGAAATTTTCCTTCAGAGAAGCTGCTTTCTCTAGGAACTATCTTCTTTGCGCATTTTTCTTGTGGCTTATTGAGCTTTTTATTTGGTTTTAAAAAGTGCTTCACTTGGGATCTCCATAAATATTTGGATAAATTACTGAACTACCTACTTGCACTTGAATAGGTAGGTTTGTTTTCTTGATAGAAAGTTATGAGATCTCTCCTGTCAAACAAATGTCTCTTCCTCTCATCAGCATTTATAAATAGCTAGGTACCAGAATCACTAGGGCCCGTAAGTCTTCCATTTTTATATTGACTGTTCTGGTGCCAGATAACATAATATTATCAACAACAGAGAAACTGACCTCGTTTTACCAGAAATTCCTGTGAAGGGCCACAGAATACCAGGACAAGGAATTATGCTTTTTTTTAAATATAGATTTTATTTATTTATTTGACAGAGAGACAGCCAGCAAGAGAGGGAACACAAGCAGGGGGAGTGGGAGAGGAAGAAGCAGGCTCCCAGCGGAGCAGGGAGCCCGATGTGGGGCTTGATCCCAGGACCGTGGAGTCACGCCCTGAGCTGAAGGCAGACACTTAACGACTGAGCCACCCAGGCGCCCCTATGCTTATTTCTTTTCTTTCTTTCTTTCTTTCTTTCTTTCTTTCTTTCTTTCTTTCTTTCTTTCTTTCTTTCTTTCTTTCTTTCTTTTTCTTCCTTTCTTCTTTTTCCTTTTTCCTTTCCTTTCCATTTTATTTATTTATTTGATAGAGAGAAACAGCCAGCGAGAGAGGGAACACAAGCAGGGGGAATGGGAGAGGAAGAAGCAGGCTCCTAGCGTTGGAGCCTGATGTGGGGGGTCGATCCCAGAACGCTGGGATCATGCCCTGAGCCCAAGGCGTACGCTTAACGACTGTGTCACCCAGGCGCCCCCCCATGCTTATTTCTTAAAAAAGAAATAGAGTAATTATTTTTTTTTTTTTAAGATTTTATTTATTTATTCGACAGAGATAGAGACAGCCAGCAAGAGAGGGAACACAAGCAGGGGGAGTGGGAGAGGAAGAAGCAGGCTCCCAGCAGAGCAGGGAGCCCGATGTGGGGCTTGATCCCAGGACCGTGGAGTCACGCCCTGAGCTGAAGGCAGACACTTAACGACTGAGCCACCCAGGCGCCCCTATGCTTATTTCTTTTCTTTCTTTCTTTCTTTCTTTCTTTCTTTCTTTCTTTCTTTCTTTCTTTCTTTCTTTCTTTCTTTCTTTCTTTTTCTTCCTTTCTTCTTTTTCCTTTTTCCTTTCCTTTCCATTTTATTTATTTATTTGATAGAGAGAAACAGCCAGCGAGAGAGGGAACACAAGCAGGGGGAATGGGAGAGGAAGAAGCAGGCTCCTAGCGTTGGAGCCTGATGTGGGGGGTCGATCCCAGAACGCTGGGATCATGCCCTGAGCCCAAGGCGTACGCTTAACGACTGTGTCACCCAGGCGCCCCCCCATGCTTATTTCTTAAAAAAGAAATAGAGTAATTATTTTTTTTTTTTTAAGATTTTATTTATTTATTCGACAGAGATAGAGACAGCCAGCAAGAGAGGGAACACAAGCAGGGGGAGTGGGAGAGGAAGAAGCAGGCTCCCAGCAGAGGAGCCCCATGTGGGGCTCAATCCCATAACGCCGGGATCACGCCCTGAGCCAAAGGCAGACGCTTAACCGCTGTGCCACCCAGGCACCCCGAAATAGAGTAATTCTTGAATTACTCTTGAATGTAATCAAGTGTGGTTGAGAGAACACCAGGCTGGAATAGGGATGGGAACCTGCATTGAAGACAACTTTGACACCATATCACCCTGGGCAAGATACTCCATGTCTCTAGAGATGGTTTCCTCGTTTACAAATTAAGCAAACTCTGTCTGTATTCTTTATAGCTTTAAAATTCCTAGTCAGTTTCTGGGCTCGCATGAATTTTGGAGACCGTCTTGCAAGGTACTGTGAGGTAGTATCACACGGACAGTACAGGGGAGGTATTGCTTGCTGCTGTTCATGGAATAGTTTTGGATTTGGAAGCAAGGAAAAGCAGCTGAAAGTTTGGTAAGGATGTTATTTTAACCTGAACAAGGCACTTAGGGCCTAGATCAACTTTTGAAAGTGTAGGAGAAGATGGCCATAGCCAAGAAGCATGAGGGAAGTTATGTTCAGTTATTTTTTAGGTTTGTTGTTTTGTTTTTGCTTGTCTTACTCCCAACGCTTGGTTTTAATAAGGAGAGTAATCAATTATTTGGTAAGTAGAGTACTCAGGGTGAGCCAAGCAAGGCATTTTGCCAAGCACCTTACATGTATTGTCTCATTTAATTTTTTGTGAGGTAGAGATTCTTTTTAACTGCCTTTTCCGGATAAAAAGATAAAGGCTTCCTTCTGTGACACTAAGTGCAGAACTGGAACTCTACTCTGTGATTGTTGTCTAACCCATGGCGGTTTGAGCTCTGAGCTCCTCTGTTTAACCAGTCCCTCTTAGTAGGCTCTCTGTAGAGCTGACTCAAAGTTAGTACGGTTTATGTGCTCTGCTGAATGTGAACATTTTGCGGCTTTTTAATAAAATAGCTCTCAGAATTTGATGTACAAGGTAAGTGATATTTGTTGTGATTTTAAAATGATTTTCTTAGCAAATATGGAAATTTGAACAGATACTTTTGCATACGTTACTTTTTGGGAAAAAATTAACTTTCTTTTCATATCTTGTGTAATAAAATTAACTTTTCAGTCTGTTCTAAATTAAGAGGAAAAGAGATGTACCTTTTCTGTGACTAGTAATAAGAAATTGACAGCATCTGGGTTTTTGCCCTTGTTAAAGTGTGTTATTACCAGATTAGTATGCTAATGAAGAAATTGTATGGCAATTTTCATCTTCAAGTATAATATTAAGGATAGACGTTTCAGGGCGCTAGGGTGGCTCAGCCGGTTAAACGTCTGCATTCGGCTCGGGTCACGATCCCTGGGATTGAGCCCCGGGAGCCTGCTTCTCCCTCTACCTGCTGCTGTCCGTGCTTCTGCGAGCTCTCTCTCTCTCTCTGACAAATAAATAATAAAATATTTTTTTTAAAAAAAAGGATAGAAGTTTCCTTAATATGGTTTGACTGCATAAATTACAGTCTTAGAAGTTGGCTCAGATTTGTTTTTAAAAGAGAACAGCCAGTAAAGTTGTATATTGTGATATTGCTGAGTTCTGGGGTATAGTGTTTATTTTTGTATAGGTGTTACTGTTTGAATTAGGAAAGTAATAGTTGTAGCTTCAGACTACATATACAATATAAGATCATTGTTTACAAGAATGATGTATTCTTGTGGACAAAAAAGTCCACTATGAAATTGTATATTATTATATGTCAAAAAAAGAGGAATTCCCTACATCCTATTTAAAAACACAATGAAGAGTCTCAGTTTTAATTTGGTTTTGTGCTTTCTGGAGCCCAGCTTTTTGGAACACTGCTCTTGGGTGATTAGGTTGATGTCATTATAGTCAGAAATTATGCCTACTGTATATTTGTCATACTTCTAACAGGGCATTTTAGACTCTGTGAGACCAGAAATGCTCAGCAGTTTTTTAGAGGGATAAAGCATGGTAAGGAGAGACTGTGGTGGCTGGAATCTAATAAAATCCTCACAAATCTGGATTAATTGTAGAAAAGTCAGTAATAGGGGCGCCTGGGTGGCACAGCGGTTGAGGGCGTGATCCCGGCGTTGTGGGATCGAGCCCCACATCAGGCTCCTCTGCTGTGAGCCTGCTTCTTCCTCTCCCACTCCCCCTGCCTGTGTTCCCTCTCTCGCTGGCTGTCTCTATGTCTGTCTAATAAATAAATAAAATCTTTAAAAAAAAAAAGAAAAGATAGTAATAATTATGTAAGTTAAAAAAAATCTGACCCATAGTGCTATTTTTTATTGCACCAAAAGATTGGATATTCATTCCTTCTTTCATTAAACTACATCAATAGCTTTATATTCTCAACATCTCCTAACCTCATAAGATGAAAGAGGGAAGAAAATAGTTTCTTCTTGAGAAAAATTTAGGGGCGCCTGGGTAGTGCAGTTGTTAAGCGTCTGCCTTCCGTTCAGGGTGTGATCCCGGTGTTCCCGGATCGAGTCCCACATCGGGCTCCTTCGCTGGGAGCCTGCTTCTTCCTCTCCTGCTCCCCTGCTGTGTTCCCTCTCTCGCTGGCTGTCTCTCTGTCACATAAATAAGTAAAATCTTTAAAAAGAAAAGAAAAGAAAAGAAAAATTTAGTCAGTATAATTTATATTTGTTAAGTGTTAAGCTTTGGGACAAGCACTGGCAGAGAACAGCTCCACGCACAGTAGCTGCTTCCGTTAGGGGTGAGCACAGGGGTTGCTGGAGCCGGGGGAGGCCCCTGTAACGTATGTAGTTCTGGTTATGGAAACATGATTTCAGTTGGACATGAGTTGTTGTATCGGATGATTCTGTAATATGTGGTGCTTCTTCATAGTCTGCTGTTGTACTGTTTCCCCACGTTAAGTGCACTTCTGCAACTTTTAACGTGTGCATGGTTTCCACTATCTAGCTGTACCAAACTTGAAGTCTCTGTTGTTGGACATTTGAGCTATTGCCAATTTATTTATTTATTTAAGATTTTATTTATTTGCCAGAGAGAGAACATAAGCAGGGGAGCGGCAGGCAGAGGGGGAAGCAGGCTCCCTGCTGAGCAAGGAGCCCGATGGGGGACTCGATTCCAGGACCCCGGGACCATAACCTGAGCGGAAGGCAGGCAGTTAACTGACTGAGCCACCCAGGCGTCCCGAGCTGTTGGCAGTTTATTGCCATTTTCAATAGCACTTGCTGAACAACTTCGTAGCTGGATCTTTTGTGTTAGGAAAAATTACTAGAGCCTTTGGTAAACATTGCCAAACTGTCCTCCAGAAAGCCTAAACTAATTGACAGCACACATCTGTCAACATTTTTGGTGGCTACTTTTTCTGTACCCATTTCTAACATCCTGCTCTGCCATAATTTTGGAAAGAATTCCGTGTTCTCTTTTTCCTAACTCAGCTCTTCATAAGGAAGTTCTTAGAACATGTGTATAATTCAGAAGATATATCCTCAGCTGGCAGTTCAAGTAGTTGACGTTTTTGCTGGACTGTGTGGAAGTGGTGAGGATATTGGGAATGTTGTGTTACAGGGTGAACTTCCCAAGCCCCTGTATTTGTTAAATGGTGGTGCATCACCATTAGTCAGAGTGGCTTGAGGGTTTTCTCCCCTGTAGGAGTACCTGGTGGTGAAACACCAGTGTAGTCTTGCCTATTCTGATTAGTGTGCTTTTGTGACGGTATTGGTGGCATAGTGTTAAAAGCACTGGGAGAAAGCATATGAAATTAACACTGTGCCACCAGTAGTGTCTGTGAAGTATTTTGTCCCTCTTTGTTTTGGTTTAAGGTTTCTATGTGGTGATACTACATTGGTGTTAAACGTTGAGTCAGTTAAATTGATAGCATTGAAGAAACATATTTGTATTTTCTCTAGAGAAGATTGAGTCTGAGCCCAAGGCACCTGTTAGTCAGGGGAATGAGAAAAAAATAAGCTGAGTCCAGAAATCCAGTTGCTAGTGTGGGCAGAGTTTACTTCAGTGGCGTTTGATTAGAATCTAACTTCCTTCTTGGGAATCAGGAATTGGCTGGACTCAGGTTACTGGACACTGATACAGCTAGTTCTGAGGTCAGCTTGGAATATTGTGAATCATGGTATGTTTGGAATAGCCTGTCTGTGAGGATAGAGTTTGTGCCCTTAGAGGGTAGAGCACTATTACAAAGAGAGGATCAGGAAGTGAGGGTGAGAGTTGCATTCTAGAGGTCAGAGCTGCAAGAGTTGCTGCTCAGCCTGTTGGCTCCCACCCTTGTCAGTCTGGACTTCTGGGGTGATCCAGATTAGAACATGTGCTACTATCTTTCTAAAGCTTTCCATGAGTTGGCCACCTAACTTGTTACTTAACGCATTTTAACTTACTCAGCTTTTATGAAGCACTTTGAATGTGTAGTCTAGTGAAGATACACAGAGGTCTCAAGGACTTCAGTCTAATAGGGGAGACAGAAGAGGACAATTGTTGTTAAGTAGGTACCAGGTACTTACTAATATGTGCCCTTTTTAATGCTCATAGAAACCTGGACACAAGGAAAGCATGATTCTCCATTTTTCAACAGGGGTCCATGAAACTGTTCCCCACCACTCAGGGACAAGGTGGCTAAGATGGGATTCAGACCCAGCATGGGAGTTAGTCTCAGATGGTGAGCTCAGATCCTGGCCAGTGTTGTGCTCGAATGCAAGTCACTTACCCCCTCTTTTCAAACATAGAGTAGAACAGTTCTCATCTTATAAGGTGGTTTTGTGTATTTTATGACACAGATACGTAAAGTGCTTTAGCTCAATTACTGGCACATAGTAAGAGTTAATAATAATGACCTCTTTTTGATCCCAAAGTCACTCATAATAATCACTACCAATAATAATTGGTCTTAACTTACAGAGCCCCTTTTCTTTGCCCAGCAGCAATGTGTCTTTGTTTTTCCTTTTTTTTTCCTTTGAAGATTTTTTACTTTTAAGTAATCTCTACACCCAGCATGGGGTTCGAACTCACAACTGCAAGATCAAGAGTCGTATGCTCCACTGATTGAGCCAGCCAGGCACCCTGCAATATGTCTTTATGCAAACCATGAAAGATCAGACTCTGAGCTATGAGAGTGTTATAGGAGTATTGAAGAGGGGTGGACTGCTCACCTTACCTGGGGGGGTTTAGCGCAGACTTTCCAAAGATGCTAATCCTTGGGCTATCTTGAAAGATTAATGAGAGTCAGCTGGTGGGAAAAGATAGCAAGGGACATTGCAATGAGAAAGAAATAAAAGAGGAAAGATGTGGGAGAGTAGAAAGGCATAGCAATAGAATTACCATGTGTGGGTAGATGAGTCATGAGAATGGGACGTAAGGTTAGAAAGGCAGGCCAGATTGTGTGGGGCCTTAGAATGTTATGGTTTTATCCTAAAGACAATGGGGAAGCTGTGGGAGGATTTGTTTTCAAAGTAAACTTACTTTAGAATAGTTTTAGATTTACAGAAGTTATAAAGAGAATTCCTGTGTATCCCGCTCCCTGTTTCCCCTGTTATTAATATCTTACATTAGTATGGTACATTTGTTACAATTAATGAACCAATATTGATTCATTATTATTATCCAAAATCATAATTTATTCAGATTGCCTTAATTTTTACCTAATGCCCTTTTCCTGGTCCAGGATCCCGTCCAGGACACCACATTCCATTTAGTTGCCATGTCTCCTTAGGCTCTCTTGGCTGTGACAGTGTCTTAAAGACTTTCCTTGTGTTTAATGACCTTGGCTGTTTTGAGGAATACTAGTCAGGAATCTTTAAAAAATGTTCTTCAGTTGGGATTTGTCTGATGTTCTTCTAATGGTTAGACTGAAGGTATTGCGAGGAAGACCCCAGAGGTAATGTGCCATTCTCATCACATATCAAGGGCACATACTAGTAACTTGACTTAGTCTTTGTGGATGTTGGCTTTCATCACCTGGCTGAGGTTGTATTGGTCAGGTATCTCCACTGTGAGGTAAATCACACACCCCCTCCCCCTGTAACATCTTCTTTTGAGGAAGATACCATGTGCCTTCCACACTTAAGGAGTGGAGATTTATGATCTCTCTCTGTGGAAGTATTTTTATTTATTTATTTCCTTATTTATTTATTTATTTATTTATTTATTTATTTTATTCATAGATTTATTTATTTATTTATTTATTTATTTAATTTATTTATTTATTTATTTATTTATTTATAGATTTTATTTATTTGACAGACAGCCAGCGAGAGAGGGAACACAAGCAGGGGGAGTGGGAGTGGAAGAAGGAGGCTCCCAGCAGAGCAGGGAGCCCGATGCAGGGCTCGATCCCAGAATGTGATCCCAGAATCAAGCCCTGAGCCGAAGGCAGACGCTTAACAACTGAGCCACCCAGGCGCCCCTGTGGAAGGATTTTAAACATCAGAAGTGATTTGCTTGGAATTGTGATTCAGAAAGGTTGCTCTAGTCAGAGTTGGAGAGACTGACTTTGAAAATAGGTCCAAGATAGCCTGGAGAGTTCCAGACAAGGTGAGAAAAGATGAAGACCTCAACTTAAGGCAGTAGCAATGGGGTTGGAGAGAGAGTGATTTGAGAAAAGTTGAGGAGGTATAATTGAGGGGTTCAGTAGGTTGGGGTTAGGGGCCTGGCAGGAAGTGGGGGAGGAGGGGTTCAAGATGACTTGCAGGGGTGTATACTATCAGCATGACTTACCTACCAACTACTGATGTTGACTTTCATCACCTGGCAGAGATAGGGTTTGTCAGGTTTCTCATCAATTCAGGAGCACTTGATGAAGTTTGAGGTTCTTTTGTTGTTGTTTTTTTAAAGATTTTATTTATTTATTTGGTGGGGTGGGGGAAGAGAGAGTGCGTGCACATGTGTGCACACAAGCAACGGAATCAGGAGAGGGAGAAGCAGGCTCCCCGCTGAGCAGGGAGCCCTGTGCGGGGCTCCATGCTGGCCTCAATCCCAGGACCCTGGGATCATGGCCTGAGCTGAGGGCAGACGCTTAACCAACTGAGCCACCCAGGTGCACCCCGAAATTTGAGTTTTTAAGGGCTTTATAATATTTCTGTGTTTACTATAGACTTAAATTCCAGAGAGCTCGTGATAAAAAATTATGCACTTATTTACTCCAACTTAAACTTTTAACATTTAAAAAAGAAGAGCCTGGAGGAGAACCAAAGATGTTCATAATTTGATTGTAGGAAGATAGAAGTATTTAGATACCAAAATTGTTTCTGACTTCTTTGATTTATAGAGGACAAACTATTGTCATTTGCGAATTCTTAAATGTTAAGGTAATTAATGGGATAATATTGTGAGGTGGAAAAATGTACTTTATACTCTAGCTTTTGATCTCTTTATACTTGTGATAATTATGGTGTCTCTAAAATGTAGGCCTTGTATATAACAGTTAATGTAATGGGTTCTGGAACCTGCTGCTCATGGGTGAGATCTTGAGCAAGTTACTCCTCTCTCTGTGCCTTAATTTTCCAATCTGTAAAATGGGGCAGTGATAGTACCTGCTTCAGAGTGTTGTTAGGAAGATTAAATGAGCTAACCTAGGTAAAAGTGCATAGCACCTGCTACATAGTAAGGACATATGTTAGTTATAATAGTAGTAATAAGGCTGTACTAGTAATGTCATTCAGATTAATTTACATTTCCTTCTGAATGCCCAAAATAAGAAGCCAAAAATTTGGAGTCACAAAATCATTTTTGATTTGTAACCTAAATTTAACACACAGGTTAAATTTATGGATACATAGCTTTGCAGGATATAGCAAAAGTGTGGATGGCCAGTTGGTTGGTTTATTTATTTATTATAAAAAAGATTTTATTTGAGAGAGAGCACAAGCAGGGGAGGGGCAGAAGGAGAGGGAGAAGCAGACTCCCCACTGAGTGGGGAGCCTGACTTGGGGCTGAATCCTAGGACCCTGAGATCATTACCTGAGTTGAAGGCAGACACTTAGCCAACTGAGCCATCCAGGTGCCCCTGAATCTACCAGTTTTTTAAAAAAAGATTTTATTTATTTTAAGAGATAGAAACAGAGTACACAAGCCAGGGGGTGGGGGGAGCGCAGGGAGAGGGACAAGCAGACTCCGGCGCTGAGTGCAGACCCCAGCTCGGCACTTGATTTCATGACCCTGAGATCATGACCTGAGCAGAAATCATGAGTCAGATGCTTAACCAACTGAGCTACTCAGGCTCCCCAAGAATTTACCAATTTTTATTTTTAAATTTGATTGATTGATTGAAGATTTTATTTATTTATTTGTCAGAGAGAGAGAGCGCCCAAGCGAGCACAAGCGGGGGGATCGGCAGGCAGAGGGAGACCAGGCACCCTTTGAGCAGTGCCTTGTTAACAGTTGCTTCTAGTCCTACAGCTACTACAAGATAAAGGAAGATGACGCATATATAAAGTAGCACAGAAACAGTCCTTTTGCTTTAATTCTCAAGTTTGGGCAGTGTTGTTTGTAATGTCTTTTTCCTGAATTTCTAATGTATTTGGCCTTATATCTACTTTTTTGATTAAAATTATTTGTACCTTCTCAAATTCTGCTGAGATTAGTCTATTTTACTAGCTTTTTCTAGAGACCAACTTTGATTTTGTTAATCCTATCTTTGTATCTTTGTTTTTTGTTTCATTAATTTCTGCTCTTTGCTGACTTCTTTTTATCTTACTGTTCTTTCCATGTTTTTAACTTGGATGCTTAGCAAAGTCATTTTTAGCCTCTATAATTTATCACAAGCATTTAAAGCTATAAATTTTTTTGCTAAGTTACCTATTCCATTGGTTCTTGTAAGTTTGTACTCTTCTGTTATTCAGTTTTAAGTGATTTTAATTTTTTTTGTCAAGATTTCTTCCTTGACAGATTATGTAAGAGTATTTTATCATTTCTGAATATTTGAAGGGTTTTGGTTTATCTTTTAATTATTGGCTTTTAATTGCATTGGTTTCTACACAGTATAATGTCTATGCTACCTATTCTTTGAAATGTGTTTAGACATGCTTTATGGCTTTGTAGATGGTCAGTTTTGTAAATATTTTGTAAATTTGCTTGAGAAGAATGTTTATACTTTGTTAGATGCAGCCTTCAGAGTATGTCCAGTAATAAAAATTGTTCACTGTGTTTAGGTCTTGTCTATCTTTTTTGTTTGGACTGTCAACAGATATATTAATCTCCCAATATGGTGATGTATTTGTCAACTTCCCATTTTTCCATCAATTTTTGGCATGTTTATTTTGGTGCTGCTTTATTAAGGGCATATAAAATGACAATTGTCATGTCATTTATTTTCTTTTGTCCCACTCTTAAGTTTTATTTTGTTAAGGAGTCTCTCATTTTTCTGCCTTCTACTGATATAGAAGTTTATATATACTAACTTTTAATAACTGTTCTTGAAGTTTTACTGTACAGACTTAATTTAACATGTTAAGTTAATCCTTTTTTTTTTTTTTTTAAGACCTATTTATTTGAGGGACGCCTGGGTGGCTCAGTCGATTAAGCGGCTGCCTTGGGCTCAGGTCGTGATCCCAGGGTCCTGGGATCAAGTCCCGCAGGGGGTTCCTTGCTCAGGGGGGAGCCTGTTTCTCCCTCTGCCTGCTCTGCCTGCTGCTCCCCCTGCTTGTGCTCTCTCTCTTTGACAAATAAATAAAATCTTTGGGGGCAAGAATCCCAAGCGGACTCCCTGCTGAGCACAGAGTCTGATGCAGGGCTTGATCCCATGACCCTGAGATCATGACCTGAGCCAGAATCAAGCTTCCAACACTGAACTGACTGAGCCACCCAGGCGCCCCCCCCAACACCTTTGTAAAGTTAATCTTTCATCTTTAGAATGGTTCAGTTATGATTCACTACCCCTGACTTACCCCTGTTAATCTCTAGAATTTTAGTGCTGGTCTTTTTAAAACCCCTTAAATTGGACATGATTTTTAACTTTTTATAGGCATTGTTTACAAAATCTTGTTTACTTCCCATTTCTTTTTCTTTTTTTTTTTCTGAGCAAATTCTTTAGTGTAGGTAAAAATCTCCCAAAGTTGTTGTAGTTTGCCCATATTTCTGAGAATTTTGCAGGATACATTCTTAATATTTCCCCTTAGCACTTTCAAGATATTCTGCTATATTTGGCTTCTGGTGCTTTTGGGAATACACTGCCTGTCATTTTATTTATAGGTGATTTTTTTCTCTCAGGCTTTTAGAATTTATACCAACCTTTATGAAATGTCTTTTTTTTTTTTTTAGGTATAATTGACACACAATAAAATGCATAGATCTTTAGTGTTAAGTGAGATTTAAAAATTGTATCTATCTACGTGTATCTAACACCTCAGACAAGTTGAAGAACATTTCCATCACCCCATATAGCTCCTTCGTACCCCTTTCCAGTTACTACCCCTCCTCTACCAACCACTCTCTCATTTCTGTCACCACATAATGGGTTTTACTTACTGTTCATGGACTTCATATTAATACATTATGTAGCATATATTCTTTACTATCTGGGGTGTTTTGCTCTTTGTGTTCTTTTGTTTTTGAGATTAATCCATGCGGTTGCTTGTATCAGGAATTTGTTCCTTTATGTCTGTGTAGATTCCTTTGTATGGTTGTACCTCTATTCCATTCTTAATCTGTTGATGGACACTTGGATTGTTTCTAGTTTTTGGCTGTTATGAATAAGCCTGCTATTATTATTCTTTTTGTGCATAAATATTTCTCTTGAGGGGCGCCTGGGTGGCACAGCGGTTAAGCGTCTGCCTTCGGCTCAGGGCGTGATCCCGGCGTTATGGGATCGAGCCCCACATCAGGCTCCTCTGCTATGAGCCTGCTTCTTCCTCTCCCACTCCTCCTGCTTGTGTTCCCTCTCTCGCTGGCTGTCTCTATCTCTGTCAGATAAATAAATAAAATCTTTTAAAAAAATATTTCTCTTGAGTACATATATAGGAATTGAAATGCTAGCTAATTCGGTGGTTTTAAGCCCAACTTTATAAGACATTGTCTCATACAGTTTTTAAGATTGCACATTTTGTCTGTGGAATACCTCAATTTCACCGTAATGGGACCTAGGTACGATTTTCTTTTTATTCATCCTGCTCAGTGGACACACTTGCTTTGTCTATGGGTTCATTTCTTTCATCATATCTATGAAATTATCAGGTTTTATTGCTTCAAATACTGCCTCCTCAAATCTCTATTCTTTTTCTGGGACCTTGATACACATAGGTTAATCTTTTTCCATCCTCCACAACTCTTTTTTTTTTTTTTTTAAAGATTTTATTTATTTATTCAACAGAGAGAGACAGCCAGCGAGAGAGGGAACACAAACAGGGGGAGTAGGAGAGGAAGAAGCAGGCTCATAGCGGAGGAGCCCTGATGTGGGGCTCGATCCCACAATGCCGGGATCACGCCCTGAGCCGAAGGCAGATGCTTAACTGCTGTGCCACCCAGGCGCCCCTCCACAACTCTTAACCTGACTTTCATATTTATCTTCTTATCTCTGTGTTGTGTTATGAATAATATTTTAGATTTTGTAGCTTTTCATCTGCATCTACCCTGCTACTTTATTTATTTATTGAGTTTTTCTTTGGGCGATTTTTCTTTTTTTTAAGTACTAGCTTGTTCTTTTTCAAATCTTTCTGGTAATTTTTGGTGCTGTTTTGTTGCTTATTCATTCCAACTTTTCTTTCTTTAATTAAACATTTCATATATGTTTATAATTCTGTATTTGTTAATTACAATATCTGCAAACTCTCACACTAAATAGCATTTTTTTTTCCTAGTTTTTGTCATCTTTGAATTTGAGAACATCTTGGTTGATCCTATGGTGGCAGTCTGAGTGCTTAATCCTCCAGGAAAGTTGACTCCCTCCCCCGACCCCCACCCCTTCTGCTAGGCTGAGGAGAGGAAAAAGGGGGATAGTCTTGGTTTATTGTTACAGGTTTTTAAAGTTGATTGTTGCCCACCTGTTTTTAGGCTCTAGGTCTGTAGTAACATGTCTCACCATACACTATAAAATAGTAAGAGTAAGATCAAATTCACTAAGCTTAAAAAACAATAAAATGAAACAAAAACCCAACCAAACAAAAACAACTAAAAAAAATTTTTTTTTTACTGAAACTGAGTGTGATAGTGCTTTCTTTATTTCCATTATAGTGGACGTCCCTCTTAGAATTTAGAGTTCTTTAATTCTGAAGATGTATTTAGTTTACTTTTTGTAAGTACAGCTTTTTTCATTTTTAGGAAAAGAACATAAGAATTAAAATTATTATGAAATGATTATTCACAGATTTTAAGTGAATTTCCTTAATGTTTTTCTTTAAAAGAAATTGTAATTGCAGACATACTGTTGGGAATGCATTTTTCTAATGAAAAATCCAAACAAAAAGGAAATATATGGTATAGCAAAACACAAATTCCGTTTTTTCCTCCTAATCTGGTACCCGCTTCTTTCCTAGAATTATCCACTATTTAAATTTACAAGGTGGTTTGTCTTATCTACAGTTTGTATTTTTGCTTTTTAATTATTTTTTAAAGATTTATTTATTTATTTGAGGAAGAGAGAGAGGGAGAGAGAGAGCAAATATGCAAGCAAGAGGAGGGTCAGAGTGAGAGGGAGAGGGAGAATCCCAAGCAGACTCTGAGCTTAGTGTGGAGCCTGATGTGGGGCTCAATTCCAGGACCCCGAGATCACCAGCTGAGCTGAAACCAAGAGTTGGACCCTTAACTGACTGAGTCACCTAGGCACCCTGCTATTTAATTCATTTATTCACAAAGAAATACATATGCTAAAAGCAATTAAAACAAGTATTCTCACTTGCTTTTTATAACAGCTTTTTTTTTTTAAGATTTTATTTATTTATTTGACAGAGAGACAGCCAGCAAGAGAGGGAACACAAGGAGGGGGAGTGGGAGAGGAAGAAGCAGGCTCCTAGCGGAGGAGCCTGATGTGGGGCTCGATTCCAGAATGCTGGGATCACGCCCTGAGCCGAAGGCAGACGCCTAACAACTGCGCCACCCAGGCGCCCCTATAACAGCTTTTTTGAGATTTAATTCACAAAATGTATAGTTCACTTGTTTAAAGTGTATAATTCAGGGAACCTAGGTGGCTCAGTCAGTTAAGTGTCTGCCTTTGGCCATTTTTACAGTACTGTAAATATATTTCCCTTATGGTTTTCTTTTTTTTTCTTTTAAGATTTTTAATTTATTTATTAGAGAGAGAGAGCATGAGCAGGGGGGAGGAACAGAGGCAGAGGGAGAAGCAGACTCCCCACTGAGCAGGGAGCCTGACGTGGGGCTTAATCCCAGGACCCTGGGATCATGACCTGAGCTGAAGGCAGACATTTAACCGACTGAGCCACCCAGGCACCCCTCCCTTACGATTTTCTTAATAATTTTTTTCTCTAGCTTACATTATTGTCAGAATACAGTATATAGTACGACATACAAACTATGTGTTGATTATTTATTGGTGAGGTTTCCAGTCAACAATGGGCTATTAGTAGTTAAGTTGGGGGTGTCAAAAGTTATAGGTGCATTTTTCACTGCGCAGGAGATTGGCATCCCTAACGCCTGCATTTTTCAGGGGTCATTTGTGATTCATTCACTGGTTCATGAACATCTGGATCATTACCACCTTTTGGCTGTTATAAACAATGGTGCTGTGAGCATTTGTATACAAGTTTTCATGTGGGTATTTGTTTTCATCTCTCTGGGCTGTATATCTAGGTATGGAATAGCCAAGTTACATGGTAACTGTATTTAATCTTTTGAAGAACTGCTAGGCTGTTTCTCAGAGTGACTCTACTGTTTTATATTCCCATTATTTTAGACAAATAATCCAGTTAACAAATGGGCAAAGGATCTGGATGGACATTTCTTCAAGAAATATACACAAATGATGAGTAAGCATGTAAAACATGCTTAATATCATTAGTCATCAGAGATATGCAAATCAAAACTACAGTGACAGACTATTTCACACTCACAGGTAGAGTCAAAAAGTCCAATAATAACAAGTATTGGAGAAGATGTAGAGAAATTGGAGGGGCGCCTGGGTGGCACAGCGGTTAAGCGTCTGCCTTCGGCTCAGGGCGTGATCCCGGCGTTATGGGATCGACCCACGTCAGGCTCCTCTGCTATGAGCCTGCTTCTTCCTCTCCCACTCCCCCTGCTTGTGTTCCCTCTATCGCTGGCTGTCTCTATCTCTGTCAAATAAATAAATAAAATCTTTAAAAAAAAAAAAAAAGAAATTGGACCCCTAGTATAGTGCTGGTGGAATGTAAAATGTAAATTGTCCCTCTGGTCCCAGTTTTTGTTTTTGTTTTTTTTTTTTAAGATTTTATTTATTTATTTGACAGAGAGAGACAGCCAGCGAGAAAGGGAACACAAGCAGGGGGAGTGGGAGAGGAAGAAGCAGGCTCCCAGCAGAGGAGCCCGATGCGGGGCTCGATCCCAGAACACCGGGATCATGCCCTGAGCTGAAGGCAGACGCTTAACGCTTAAGGACTGCGCCACCCAGGCGCCCCAGCCCCTCTGGTCCCAGTTAACAATACAATAAGCCGTAGAGAATGAGAACTAATTCAGGGTTTCAGGGCGGAACAGAAAATACGCTAAGAGTATTTCCTTTAGGGACAAGTTGATTTTCAGCTGGAACACAGGCACTGTATTAGGTAACATCAGATCACACAGTGAAGGCTTTTTAAAAAACCCTTTCAAAAAATGTTTCAAAATTTTATAACATAGAATCTACCCGAAAATATTTGCCTACCTACCCCCCAGATTTGTGGAAAGCAGTGAAGCATTGCAGGAAACAGCCAAAGCAATATCATCCTTTCTTAGAGTGGCTGTTAACCTGAGGTTTTAATATTTTTATTATGCAGATTTTGTACTTTAAATGTATGTACCCTTGGGGCACCTGGATGGCTCATACGGTTAAGCGGCTGCCTTCGGCTCAGGTCATGATCCCAGAGGTCCTGGGATTGAGCCCCCTGTTGGGCTACTTGCTCATTGGTGAGCCTGCTTCTCAGACTCTCCCTCTGCCACTCCCCTGCTTGTGCTCTCTCTCCCTCTCTATGTGTGTCAAATTAAATAAATAAAATCTTTAAAAAAAACAAATGTATGTACCCCTAATAACATGTAACATCATTTTTGTATTTTTAATATTTATATTATGGTATTATATATTTCCTATAACTTTTTGGAATCAAAATTGTTGATATCTGTACATCTGATGAATTTTATATTCTGTATTCCTTTGACTGCGTATACTATGGTTTAGCCAATTCCTATTGATAGACCTTTAAATTTTTCCTTTATTTTAGAACCATAAACAAGCCTCTGGTAACAATTGTATCAGTCAAGGTTCTCCAGAGAACCAAACCAGTAGGGGGTTGGGTGTGTGTGTGTGTGTGTGTGTGTGTGTGTGTGTGTTCGTTCCAGAGAACCAAACCAGTAGGGGGTTGGGTGTGTGTGTGTGTGTGTGTGTGTGTGTGTGTGCGTTCCAGAGAACCAAACCAGTAGGGTGTGTGTGTGTGTTCCAGAGAACCAAACCAGTAGGATGTGTGTGTGTTCCAGAGAACCAGTCAAGGTTCTCCCAGAGAACCAAACCAGTAGGGGGTTGGTGTGTGTGTGTGTGTGTGTGTGTGTGTGTGTGTGTGTGTGTGTGTTCCAGAGAACCAAACCAGTAGGGTGTGTGTGTGTTTGTGTGCGTGCGCGTGCTGCAGAAAACCAAACCAGTAGGGTGTGTGTGTGTGTGAAATCTTCACCAATAGCTTATATACATACAATATGCTGATGCTTTCTGTTCTTAATTTTTAAAAAAATGCTGATTAGGGCCCAGTAAATGAACTTCATAGGTCTAACCTGTATTTGAAAAACATTGCTATCGTATGTATTTTATATCTAGAAATGGATTGCTGGCTTGTAGGGTATCCATCCTTCAACTTTATCATATGCCGCCAGCTTTCTGAAGTAGTTGGGCTAAGGTACATTCTCACCAGTGAATTCTCTTTCTTCTCCCCTCATGGAAGTTGGTGATTTCAATTTCCTTGTGGTCCTTCTACTTCCCTCAGGTCAGGGTTTATTTTTTAAGGTTTTTAAAACTTGGAAATCAATTTTAAGCAAAGAGCAGCTTCAGAGTTGGCACCCTCAGAAGATATCAATATCAATCCAGAAATTAATGACATTTCTTTGTTTTCATCATTTTGGTGTTCTTCAGTTTACACACAGCAAAATGGACTAGTTTTTGGTATACATATTTGTGAGTGTTAAAATAAGCATAGTTCCATACAGCCACCACCACAGTTGGGATACAGAACAGTTTCATCTCTATAAAAAATTACCTTGTATAGTCCTAGCCTTCCTCCTACTTTTTTTTTTTTTTAAGATTTTATTTATTTATTTGACAGAGATAGAGATAGCCAGCGAGAGAGGGAGCACAAGCAGGGGGAGTGGGAGAGGAAGAAGCAGGCTCATAGTGGAGGAGCCTGATGTGGGGCTCGATCCCATAACGCCAGGATCATGCCCTGAGCCGAAGGCAGACGCTTAACCGCTGTGCCACCCAGGCGCCCCCTTCCTCCTGCTTCTAACCCCTGGAACATTGACCTTTTTCCTATCATTATAGTTTCACCTTTCTCAGAATGTCGTATAAATGGAATCATATAATATGTCACCTTCGGAGACTTGCTTCTTTCCTTGAGTATGATGCATTGGAGATAAGGCTGTCTATCAGTAGTTTATTTATTTTTATTGCTGTGTAGTATTCCAGCGTATGGATGCTCCACAATTTACCCATTTACTCCTCGAAGGGCATTTGGGTTTTTCCCCCCAGTTTTCTGCAGTTGTGAATAAATCTGCTATAAATATTGTGTGCAAGTTTTATTGCGAACATGTCAGTTCTGTAGGGTATATATCTAAGAGTGTGATTATTGGGTCAGTCGTTTGTTGAATATCATATCTTTATAAAAACTGTAAAACTTTTCGTGAGTGACTTTATCATTTTATTTTGCGCTTATATTAGCACCGAATGAGAGTTTCAGATATTCCTCATTCTTGCCAGTGCTTGGTATTGTCCATTTCTTTTTCTTTTTCACGAAGAGAGAGAGAGCGTGCTGGGGCGGGGGGGGGCATGAGGGGTACAGAGAGAGAGAGAGAGAATCTTAAGCAGGCTCCGTGCCCAGCATGGAGCCCAACATGGGGCTGGATCTCACAACCCTGAGATCATGACCTGAGCCGAAATCAAGAATCAGATGCTTAACTGACTGAGCCACCCAGGTTGCCCCTTTTATTTTAGGCATTCTAGTAGTAATGTGTTGATTTCTCATTATGGCTTTAATTTGCGTTTCCCTAATGGCTAATGATCTTGAGCATTTTTTCATGTGCTTACATGCCATTTGTATATTTTCCTCTGGTGAAGTAGTTGTTCAAATCTTTTGCCCATTTTTTAAAAAATTGGGTTCTCATTACATTTTTGAAGTTCTTGTATGCATTCTACATTGTGGATACAAGTACTTTGTCAGATATGTGATATGCAAATGTTTTCTCACAGTCTACAAGGGTCTCTTACAGTTTCTTTTGCAGAGTATAAGTTTCAAGGTTTTGATTAAGCTCAGTTTACTTTGAAAACTTTTTTAAAAAAGATTTATTTTTTTTAGAGAGAGAGAGTTCTTTTTTTTTTTTTTAAAGATTTTTTATTTATTTGACAGAGAGAGAGACAACCAGCGAGAGAGAGGGAACACAAGCAGGGAGAGTGGGAGAGGAAGAAGGAGGCTCTTAGTGGAGGAGCCTGATGTGGGGCTCGATCCCAGAACGCCAAGATCACGCCCTGAGCCGAAGGCAGACGCCTAACGACTGCGCCACCCAGGCGACCCGAGAGAGAGAGTTCTTGAGCGGGTGGTGGGAGCAGTGGGCAGGGGCAGAGGGAGAGGGACAAGCAGACTTCCTGCAATGTGGGCCTTGATCCCAGTACCCTGGGATCATGACCTGAGCCGAAGGCAGGTGATTACCCAGCTGAGACACCCAGGTGCCCCATTTTTAAACTTTTATACATCGTACTTAGGGTGTCATATCTAAGAACTTTTTTCCTAAGCCAAGTTCATGAAGATTTTCTCATTTAAAAAAAAAAAATTACTGTTAGGTTTTACTTTCATCTATGAGATCCATTTTGATTAAAATTTTTAAAAGGTGTGAGGTATAGGTCAAGGTTCACTTTTTTCTTTTCTTTTCTTTTTTTTTTTTCATTTGGAGATCCAATTGTGAAAATCCCCTTTGTTGAAAGGGTATCGAATTGAATCCTTTCTCCGTTGAATTGCTTTTGTACCTCCCTCACAAATCAGTTGACCATATTTACATGAGTCTATTTCTTTTTCTTTTTTTTAAGATTTTATTTATTTATTTGACAGAGAGAGAGACAGCCAGCGAGAGAGGGAACACAAGCAGGGGGAGTGGGAGAGGAAGAAGCAGGCTCCTAGCGGAGGAGCCTGATGTGGGGCTCGATCCCAGGACTCCGGGATCACGCCCTGAGCCGAAGGCAGACAGTTAACGACTGAGCCACCCAGGCGCCCCTATATGAGTCTATTTCTGAACTGCCTCCTGTTCCATTCATCTGTGTATCTGTTTTTTGCCAATTCCACGTTGTCTTAAATACTGTTCCTTTTTACACTAAGACTTAACATAGAGTGGTATGCAACTTCTAACTTTGACCTGACTGTTCTGGCCTCCCCTTTTACTCAATCTATCTGTCCTTTTGTATTATATCAATATGGACTCACAGCTTGTTATTTTATTGCTGTCATTTAAATTTTTGCATATGTTGTGCTATATTTGGCCAGGGGGGAGACAGATCCCATCATTCCTTGAACACTTTCTTACCTTCTGGCATAACAAGATATTCTAGGGTCTTCTTGTCCATTTCCTGTCCTAGTCCTGGAATCAACCATTTCTCTGAGGAGACCTAGTTTATCTTACAGGAGAATGGTATTTAGAATCAAGATCCAGTGGGGCGCCTGGGTGGCTCAGTTGTTAAGCGTCTGCCTTCGGCTCAGGGCATGATCCCAGGAGAGCCCCACATCAGGCTCCTCTGCTGGGAACCTGCTTCTTCCTCTCCCACTCCCCCTGCTTGTGTTTCCTCTCTCTCTGGCTGTCTCTCTCTGTCTCTGTCAAATAAGTAAATAAATAAAACCTTTTAAAAAAAAATATCCGGGAGCTAGATGCACTCATTGTTGGATTGCAGCAAGATCCTCTTAGTGGACATTGAAAACTATGAGTTTGTACTGTTAACCATCAAATCCTGTCCAGCACTACAGAATTCTTTCTAACCTCCCCCCTTTATTTGTAACTCTTTCACTCAGCATAGTTGCTTTGAGATTCATTTGTATGTTTGAACAGCTTTTTTAAAAAAAGGAAAAGTTGCTAGGAAAAATTATTCCATTGAGTGGTATACCATAATTTTAGGAAATTGCCACTTTCCCCCCAAAGCGATGGTACCATTTTACATTCCAACCAGCAGTGCACTAGAGTTCTAGTTCCTCCACATTATTGCCAAACCTTGATATTGTTTGTCTTCTTAATTTTATACTCTTAATAGGTTTGTTTTGAAATCTAGAATGGCTTTAATTTACCTTTCTCTAGTGACTGATTTGCATAACTTTCTATTCCATGTGCTCGTTATGCGTTCTTTGGAGGCATGTTTATTCAAATATTTTGCCCTTTTTTTTAAACAATATGATTAATTCTTAATGTTGAGTTTTGAGGATTCTTTATAGATTCTCATTACAAGGCTTTATTAGATACATGATTTGTAATTCCCCAGTCTTTGTCTTGGCTTTTCGTTTCCTTTTAAGGGTCATTTGAAGAGCGGAAGTTCTTACTTTGGATCAAGTCCAATTTATGGATTTTTTTCTTTTATGGATTGTGCTTTTGGTGTTTTATCTAAGGTCTTTTCAACCTAAGTTCAAAAAGGTCTTTTTTTTTTTTTTTAAGATTTATTTATTTATATTAGAGAGCACATGTATCCAAGCAGGGTTAGGGGTAGAGGAGAGAGAGAATCTCAGACAGATCCCCCCTTGAGCGAGGAGCCCCACACAGGGCTTGATCTCACAACCCCGAGATGATGACCTGAGTGGAAATTAAGAGTTGGGCGCTTTACCAACTGAGCCACCCAGGCACCCCAAAAAGGTTTTTTCATGTTTTCCTCTAGCAGTTTTATAACTTCTGGTTTTATATTTAGTTCTATCATCAGTTTTGAGTTAATTTTTGTATATTTGTTTATGTAAGGTATGGACCCATGTTTATTTTTTAAAATATGAGTATCCATTTAAATATGAGTATCCAATTTTTTAAAATATGAGTATCCAGCATCATTTATTGAAAAGATTCTCTTTCTCCACTGAATTTTGCCTTTTTACCTTTGTGGATAATCAGTTGCTCCTGTATGTGTGGTTCTGTTTTTGGACTCTGTTATATTATTTCCCTGTATGCTAGTACAACGCTGTCTTGATTATTGAATCTTTATAACTAGTTTGATTCACGTAGATCTTCCAGTTTTGTTCCTTTTCAAAGTTGTTTTGGCTATTTAGGTACTTTGTGCTCCTGTATGATTTTTAGAATGTTTTTCAGTTCCTACCAAAAAACATGCTGGGATTTTAGACTGGGATTGCATGAAATCTGTAGAGCAATTTGGAAAGAATGTTATCTTAATAATACTGTGTCTTTTGATCCATTTACATGGTGTGTCTTTCCATTTACTTAGATCTTTTTTAGTTTCTTTCAGAAATGTTTTATAGTTTTTAGTGTATATGTTGTATCAGATCCATAACGGGAATAGGGATATGAAAGGGATATTCTTTAGTTTTTATTTTTATTAACTTTTATTAACTTTATTAACCTGCTGAAAGAGGTATTCTTTAATTTTGATTTTTATTAACTATTTTGATTTTTACTTTTTTTTTTTTACTATTGATCTTGTTTCCTGCAACTTTGCTAACTCATTTGTTCTAGTAACTTTTTGTACATTTTCTACACAGATAATCATGTTGTCTGTGAATAAGACATTTTTAATTCTGCCTTTTCAAAATGTGGTTTCCCTTTATTTCTGTTCTGACTTTTGACTTTTAATTTAAAATACAGCAAGGTTGTATTCCATGTGGGGTCCTCCCCACACACATCTTTATTGATTTTATTTTATTTTTAGATAAAATAAAAACTGTGTAGCAGTAACATTGTTTTGAAAGTCAGAGCTATATATAAAGGTGTGATGAAGGGTAGATGGGAACATCTTTCCTATTCCTGCCTCTCCATCCTTTGCACTCTGTTTCCACCTTGCCTGATTCATAGCGTCCACACTTTGGGTCTTTCCCTTCCACCATCCCATTATTTTCCCTTAAAGTAACTTCCCCCTAGATTTTGCTAAAAATCTTTTTCTTTATAAAACCTAGAACACATTGATAGATAAAATAAAAGATTAGAGGGACACCTGGGTGGCTCAGTTGTTAAGCGTCTGCCTTCGGCTCAGGGCGTGATCCCAGCATTCTGGGATCGAGCCCCACATCAGGCTCCTCCGCTGGGAGCCTGCTTCTTCCTCTCCCACTCCCCCTGCTTGTGTTCCCTCTCTCGCTGGCTGACTCTCTCTCCATCAAATACATAAATAAAATCTTAAAAAAAAAGAGAGAGATCTGGCAGTTTCATAGAAGCAGGAATTGTTAAACCATGCTTCGACTCAGGTCATGATCCTGGGGTTGAGCCCCACCTCGGGCTCCTTGCTCAGTGGAGAGTCTGCTTCTCCTCTGCCTCTGCACCCCGCCCCCCACTTCCACCCTCTCATGCGCATGTGCGGGCTTGTCCCCCTTTCTCTCTCTCTTTCAAATAAATAAAATCTTAAAAAGAGGAAAAAGAAAAAACAAAGTTACGAAGACCTTTGGAATGATTGAGTTTGGGCCTGACTAGTGTAAAGACTTGTTAGTGGGCCTCTTAGGTCTTGAATCCTCTGTAGCTTTTGAAGATAACATCTAAATGTCTCTGTTGTAGTATATGACTGTTGCTTGTGATTAATCCAGTTATACATGTCAGCTCAACACCTGCCACTTGTAAACCTTTGGCCCACTATTTTGTATCATAGATTTTTAAGAATTTGAATGCATTTAAGAAGCTTGCTTTCAGGGGCGCCGGGGTGGCTCAGTTGTTAAGCATCTGCCTTCGGCTCAGGTCATGATCCCAGCATTCTGGGATCGAGCCCCACATCAGGCTCCTCCGCTGGGAGCCTGCTTCTTCCTCTCCCACTCCCCCTGCTTGTGTTCCCTCTCTCGCTGCCTCTCTGTCAAATAAATAAAATCTTAAAAAAAAAAAAAGTTTGCTTTCAGGGGGCCTGGGTGGCTCAGTCAATTAAGCATCTGCCCTCAGCTCATGGCATGATCCCAAAGGTTCTGGGATCGAGCCCTACATCGGGCCCTCTGCCCAGCGGGGAGCCTGCTTCTCCCTCTCCCTCTGCTGCTCCTCCTGCTTGTGCTCTGTCTCTCTAATAAATAAATAATAAATAAATAAATAATAAATAAATAAATAAAATCTTTTAAAAATAAGTTTGCTTTCAGATTAAGTATTTTTAATGGTTATTCTTGAATAAAGTTGTTAAAAGAATCTTTGGATTCCTGCTGTCAGGTCCCTAAAAAGTTATTCTGGAACAGAAGGGTAAGGGTATTCAAAGCACACATGAAGTATACATATTTTAAAAGCATCTTTGAGGCTTCCCTTTTGGATGTCCCATGTCTGAAAGCAGAGTGTCCTAGTATATAGTGCTTAAACCCCTGGGCACTGTAGCCATTCTGCCTGAGTTCAGTCCTAACTCGGCCTCCTTCTACTAAATGACCTGTTTCCTCACCTAACAAATGAGAATAATAAACCTGTTTGTTGATAGTAAAGGGCTTAGAAGTAGATACATTTTGGCATACTCCAGGGCCACCCTCACCGTATGATGGTAAGTGTGCAGGTTCCATTGGGGCAGATTTCAGTAAAGGGTGGGTGATGTCACCATGTTCTAAGGATTAAAAGACCAGAATGGTGCTGTTAATCATTGCTTATTATGTCTGTTAAATTATAATAAGAATTTTCTTTTTTATTTCTCCCAAGCCAAACTAGCAAGACGCAGTCAAGAACGAGACAATCTTGGCATGCTGGTCTGGTCACCTAATCAGAATCTATCAGAAGCAAAACGTAAGTCTTAAAGGACTTTTATTTTCCCTTTATTTAATGCAAAGTTTTAAAGTCACTTTTGTAGCTAAAAGTCTCCATACATGTTATGTTTTTCTTACATTTTTAAAATAAATAATTTGAAGATTTTGAAAGTGTGTATTTCTTTACAGTGGTCTGTCATAACAACTTAAAGATTCTTAACCAATGGTTTCATAATCTGCTTTTTTTCAAAATGCTGTACAAGCTAATACTGGAGTAACTAGGAGGGAAAGCTTAGAGTGGAAAGAAAATTATACTGCAGTGTAAAGCCTCCCTCAGCTGGGAATTTACAGATAAAAAAAAAAGAAGAAGAAGAAATTTTTTAAAGATTTTATTTAGTTATTTGAGAGAAAGAGTGAGAAAGAGCATGAGAGGGGAGAGGGTCAGAGGGAGAAGCAAACTCCCCGCTGAGCTGGGAGCCCAATGCAGAACTAGATCCCAGGACTCCAGGATCATGACCTGAGCCAAAGGCAGTCACTTAACAACTGAGCCACCCAGGTGCCCCCAGATTTATAAATTTCTAATTGAAGGTTTACAAAGGGCAAAATGTATGTTATTGGAAACAGGCTTTATTTATACTGTCAGACTTCACCTGCTAGAAGGAGAACTGTTGAACTGATTCTTTGTTTTATGAGTTTAAAATTGTATTAGGGTGAGGGGCGCCTGGGTGGCACAGCGGTTAAGCGTCTGCCTTCGGTTAAGCGTCTGCCTTCGGCTCAGGGTGTGATCCTGGCGTTATGGGATCGAGTCCCACATCAGGCTCCTCCGCTATGAGCCTGCTTATTCCTCTCCTACTCACCTTGCTCGTGTTCCCTCTCTCGCCGGCTGTCTCTAGCTCTGTCAAATAAATAAATAAAATCTTTTTAAAAAAAATAAAAAATAAAATTGTATTAGGGTGAATACTCTGAGCTACTTTGAATCTTATTTAGGGGGGGTAAGGGTCATATAGCTGTTAGTAATATTAATTGTATATTCAGAGTTTGCTTTTTCAGCTTTTCTGTCCCCTCTGCTCAAATGATACCAGCAAAATTAATTTTGTATCAGATATATTACCATAAGTTTGGCATTTTCAACGTTTTAATTTTCTTCATAACTTAGAAAAGAAAAACTAAATCCCCATTTGGAGAATTTTTCAGTGAGGTTCATGGATGGAATTTATGGGGATTTGTGAACTTAGAAATCACATGCAAAGTTTTTTTGGTGTATGTTTGTTTTTCTGGATTTTCAAAGGTGTCTTTGACAAAAATAGGTTTAGAATCAATGCTGTGAAATAAGAGTAGGGCTTGGAAAGCCACCAGTGGTAAATGTTATCAGGAAACTGTTCAATCGTGAGTAAAGGCTCAGATTTTTAGACTTTGGTCAGGATTTCCCAAAGTGTGTTTTCTAATATTAAAATAGGTGTTGACAGGTGTCCACTGCCAAATAAGTCTGAGAGAGGATACATATTAAATATTCTCCTCTTCTGTATTCAGTATCCATGTTAGCATATTTACAGTACAAAGAGCTCATATGGTAAAGAAACAAGTTTAATTTTGACCAGGAAGGATTCTTTTTTTGTACAATCCCCTCCATGGAGCACGGGAAATTCAGCTACTCTTAATAATGCTGAATTTAGCAGTAATAGAATAATCTCAGTCTAATTTGATTTTAAGAGTATCTTAATTTTGCCTCTATCAGGCTGCTGCCTAATGAGTTTATAATGAAGAACAGAATAGCAAAAGGAAGTGTATTGGCATTTCTGATGTCTTTACTGTGCTGGGAAAGACCTTTTAAGTATTTCCTGTGTGTTTATTTCCCCTTTGAGTACTTGCATTAACTTACAAAAGCAATCTATTCCTTTTTTGAACATGTTCTTTTTAAGAGAAAGGTGACAGTCTGCCTCCCTGTAATTTTTAAAGCTTTATTTTCCTGAACTCTGCTGAATAGGTCTGCTTTCTGACGAGTCTTTGAGATGTTCAGTTTTCAGATGGTTTGATTTTTGGGTCTCTCTCTTACACTCCTGGTATGTTCCATTTGGGCACAGTGCCCATAGGAGATGATGGTACCCAGAACCGAATATCCAGAATCATGAGCATCTGTTGAATCTTTATGCCAGGCACTGCACTAAAATGCATTCGCTCTTCACAGTAACCCAGGAGGAAATTTTTGTCCCCATTTCACAGATGGCATTCCACAATTCAAAGAGGTTTGTGAAACTGACACTGATAAAAAGTGGTGAAACCAGTAGCAGTGTCCAGGTTTGCTGATTTCACCCTGGCTCATGCTCTGAGTGCCTCTCTCTGGGAGAACTGATTAACTCTCAGTGTTCTGTATTTCTGCCATGATCCTTCTGTTCCTGCGGTTCATGGTCTCATGGTCGATCAGTGCCCTTTGTGGTTTTATTACCTGTTGACATCTGTGGAGTCAGAACTTAATTTTGATACTTTTATTTTTCCTAGACCTAGAAGAAAAGAGTAGAATATGAAAAGTTAATTGATTTTTAAACAATGGTATTGCCTAAAATAAATTGGCAGTTTTAATATAAGCCTTTAAAACTTGAGACTTTTAAAACCAATATGCAAGTAACATTTCTCATTTCTATATTGTTGAGAGTTGAGAAAATACAGGAAATTATAAAGAAGGAACGGCTCCCACATTATTCCATTACCCAGAGATAACTGTTGTAAACATTTTGGGATTTTCCCCAGTCCTCTTTTTTTTCCTCTTGTGTGCATATTTATATAAGTGAGATGATGTGGGTGTATATATGTCTGTGTATTGTTTTCCTGAATATTCACCGAACCATTTCCCACATCGTTAAGAAACCGTGTACATCATATGGATAGATCCATGTATTTATTAACCTTCTTCTATTGAAAATTTATGTTGTTTCTGGCTTGTTGGCTATTGTAAGAAAGCTATGCTGAAAAACTGAATTCTAGAGCTTTGTCCTCTTTTGTTTGTTGTTTTTGTTGTGTTTTTAGCCTTTTCTTAAGATACAGCTCTAGGAATGGAATGTGAGTTATCAGGAACTTGCCTAACTGCTCAAGGGTGAGGATGTAAATATAATGTGGTGTCCAGATGTGAGTTTGGGTCCTCTTAGTAGGCTTCCATTTGTGGAGCTTTGGGAATCATACAGTTCTTGGCTAGTAGTCTAATCATAGTTAGGCCTTAAAATGTGATAGTAGTTTGAATGTGGATGGGGTACACAATTTTTTCCATTTGCACACCTGTCATTTCCTCCTCAACTCCCTTCTCCACGGTATATGGTCAAAAAAGAAGCCTTTTCTTCTTGCCGTTCTTCTTTATTTTCAAAGGATGTGTAAGTCTTGGTTGTCCAGCATTGATACTGACTCTACATAGAAATAGGACATTTGGAGCATGTATAGATTGCTAGCAGGTATCCCTCATGTAAGGATGTCTGTAGATCTGGTTTTTCTTGTGTTGGTTTCTTTCTTCTCAAGTAGCTGTTTAGAGCTCTCTGCCTCTTAGGGTTACTGCAAGTTCACAAAATTATTCTGTCGTCATTAAAATAAATGCTGTTGTAGACATTTCACATAGTACAGAATGTATAATGTAGACAATTACCATCCTCTCATAGTCACTGTGTATAATATATGTATTTTCCTTATATTTTTTAAATTAATTTATTTATTTGAGAGAGGAGAGAGCAAAGCGAAGGAGAGAGAACATGAGTGGGGGGAAGGGCAGAGTGAGAGGGAGAAGCAGGCTACCCACTGAGCAGGGAGGCTGATGCCATGGTGGGGGTTGGGGGCTCCACCCCAGGATCCTGGGATCATGACCTGAGCTGAAGGCAGATGCTTAACTGACTGAGCACCCCTCCTAATATTTTTATACATATTAATATATAAATTTTTTATCCCTAAGTATGAGCTTTTCAGCAGTTCTTAATATATCTGGGACTCTGTTCTCCCTCAATACATTTACAATTACCTAGTTTTTAAATAACAAGTAATGGTGTCCCATAATTTAGTCTTTTTTACAAAATTGAAGTATAGTTGACACACAATGTTATGTTATTTTCAGGTGTACAACATAGTGATTCAGGAAGTCTGTACATTATGCTGTGCTCACAGCAAGTGTAGCTCCCATCTGTCACCATACAAGCTATTACAGTACCACCGACTATATATATTCCTTAGGCTGTCCCTTTTATTCCTGTGACTTATTCATTCCATACTGGATATTTGAAGTCTTTCAGTTCTTCTTTCTTTTTTAAAGTTACTTATTTTTTTTAAGTTTTTATTTTAATCACCCGGTGCTTATCATCACAAGTGCACTCCTTAGTTTCCATCACCTGTTTCACCCTGGTAACCATCAGTTTGTTCTCTATAGTTAAGAGTCTGTTTCTTGGGTTTTAAACTTTTAAAAAAAGCTGTAGGGGATGATAAATCCCTAGAAATAGAGTTCCTAGGCCAAGGGGCAAATACATTGTTTCTTTTTTCTTTTCATTTTTAAAAACAGATTTAATTTCTAGAGCAGTTTTAGGTTGACAGCCAAATTGAGTAGAAAGTATAGAGATTTCCCATATACTTCTGCCCCCACACATGTACAGCTTCCCCCACTGTGGACATCCCCTACCAGAGTGGTAAAGTTATCAGTCAACCTATATATTGATGCATCATTGTTACCCAAGGTTCATAGTTTACATTAGGGTTCATTCCTGTGTTGTACATTCTGGAGGTTTTGACAAATGTATAGTGACACGTATTCACTATTATAATTTCATACTGAATAGTTTCCCTGCCCTAAAAATTCTCTGTGGTCTGCCTACGCGTCCCTCCCAACCCCGTAACTTTTGGCAACTACTGATCTTTTTACTGTCTCCATAATTTTGTCTTTTCCAGAACTGTTATATAGCTGGACTGATATAGTATGTAGCCTTTTCAGATTGGCTTTTTTGACCTAATAATAATATACATTTGAGTTTCCTTCGTGTCCTTTTCATGGCTTGATGGCTCATTTTCTTTTTGGTGCCGAACAGCATTCCATCATCTGGATGGACTACAGTGTGTTTACCCATTCACCTACTGAAGGGTGTCTTGGTTGCTTCCAAATTTTGGCAATTATGAATAAAGCTGTTGTAAACATGTATATGTGGGTTTAGTGCGGATGTAAGTTTTCAGCTCTTTTGGGTAAATACCAAGGAGCAGGATCGCTGGATTATATATTAAGAATACATTTAATTTTGTAAGGAATTGCAAGACTGCCTCTTTCCTCTCCTCTCCTCTCCTCTCTCCTCTCTCCTCTCTCCTCTCTCCTCTCTTAGAGAGATAGTGAGAGAGAGCACGAGCAATGGGGAAGGGCAGAGGGAGAGGGACCCTGGGATAATGACCTGAGCTGAAGGCAGATGCTCAACTGACTGAGCCACTCAGGCGCCCCCCCCCTTTTAAATTTCATTTATTTATTTGAGAAGAGAGCAAGACTGTCTTCTGAAGTGGCTGTGCCATTTTGCATTCCTACCAGCAATGAATGAGAGTTCCTGTTGCTCTGTGTCCTTGTAAGTATTTGGTGTTATCAGTATTTTGGATTTTGGCCGCTCTAAATTTAAAGTGTATAATTTATTTTCTTTTAAACTAAAAATAATACATATGCACAAGATAAAAATTTTGTACATCTCTCACATTAACCAGTATTATGTTAATATTCTGGATGTCTGTTAGTCCTTATGCACTTATTTTTTTTTAATGGTCATATAATATGGGTGTTTCATAGTTAAGCGTTTCTGAACAGTGTTGCTGTGAACATCATTAAAGTGGGGTTGCTGGGTCAAATGGTAGGTACATTTTACACTTACAGATTTTTCCATGTGTCATCTGAAGAGTTAAGGGAGTGTGCCTCTTTTCCAAAATGTCCCCATCATTGAGTATATTAATTTTTTTCTTTTTTTTTTTTTAGGATTTTATTTATTTATTTGACAGAGAGCACAAGCAGGGGGGGCTGTAGGGAGAGGGAGAAGAAGGCTCCCGCTGAGCAGAGAGCCCAACGTGGGGCCGGATCCCAGGACTCTGGGATCATGATCCGAGCTGAAGGCAGACGCTTAACCAACTGAGACACCCAGGCGCCCCTTTCTTAAAATTTTTTTGATAATTATTTTTAATTATACTTAAATATAGTGTAAAATTTACCATCTTAACCATTTCTTTAATTCCAAGTAAATTTTATTGTGAAATTATAACAAGCAAATGAAATATGTTGATTTATATTTCCATTTTAACCATTTTTAAGTGTATAGTGGTATTATGTACATTCATATTGTTGTGCACCCAACCTCTAGAACTTTTTTTAAAAAGATTTTGTTTATTTATTTGTCAGAGAGAGGGAATGACCTCACAAGCAGGGGGAGCAGAAGGCAGAGGGAGAAGCAGGCTCTCTGCTGAGCAAGGAGCCCAATGTGGAACTTGATTCCAGGCCCCTGGGATCATAACCTGAGCCGAGACCAGACCCTTAACCGACTGAGTCACCCAGGCGTCCCTCTAGAGCTCTTTTCATCTTGCAAAACTGAAACTCTGTACTCACTAAAAACCCAAGTCTGGGGCGCCTGGGTGGCTCAGTCGTTAAGCATCTGCCTTCAGCTCAGGGCATGATCCCGGCATTCTGGGATCGAGCCCCGCATCAGGCTCTTCCGCTGGGAGCCTGCTTCTTCCTCTCCCACCCCCCCTGCTTGTGTTCCCTCTCTTGCTGGCTGTCTCTCTCTCTGTCAAATAAATAAATAAAATCTTAAAAAAAAACAAAACAAAAAAACCCCCAAGTCTATATTTTCCCCTCCCCCCGGCTCCTGGCAGCCACCACTCTACTTTCTGACTCAATGAATTTGACCACTCTGGGCACTTCATATAAGTGGAATTATACTGTTTTGGTGACTGGCTCATTTCACTCGGCATAATGTCCTCAAGTTGAGTTGTCCTCATTGTAGCCTGTGTCACAGTTTCCTTCATTTGTATAACTGAATAATATTCCACTGTATGAACGGAATGACCACATGTCTCCATTTATCTGTTGGTGGGCACTTGGGTTATTTCTACATTTTGGCTACTGTGAATGCTGCTGCTGTGAATACAGGTGTGCAAATACCTCTTTGAGGACCTGCTTTCGTTTCTTTTGTGTATATACTCAGAAGTGGAATTGCTGGATTTGGTAATTCTGTTTTTTTAATTTTTCTGAGGTATTGCCATCCTGTCCTCCACCAAAGCTGTTACCATTTACACTCCCACCAACAGTGCACGGGCTTTAGTATCTCCACATCCTCATCAGAATTGTTATTTTCTGTTTGTTTGTTTTTTCATAGTATCTTAATGGGTGTGAGGTGGTGTCTCACTGTATGGGAATATTAATTGTTTTTTTAAACTTTGCTGAACTGATAGAAAAGGATTTCATTAATTATTACTAAGGTTGAGCATCTTCGTATTTTGACCTTTTAATTCTTCTCTAGCAGTTAAATCTTACCTTATTTTTTAATTTGTATTTTAAAATTATATGTAGTTAAATTTATTAAACTTATTTGTGGCTTCTAGTATACGGTCATGCTGAAAAAGCCCCTCCCCGCACCTATTACAGACATAGATACCTACGTATCTTCTACCCTCCCCTCCTTCCTCCTCCTGCCTCATTACGCCATTGTTCTATTTGGAGTTAATTCTTTTCCCCTTCACTTATGTGAAACTTGTATGTGTACTTTGGTCTGTATCTGGACTCTTGATTTTCTTTCACTGTTATATATGTTTCCTGATTTGTACTATTTTTATTCTTTTCGGTGTTTCTGGCTCATGTATTTTTTACGTGAAGTTTAGGCTCACAGTTTCACATTCTTTCCAGAAGTATCTTGTTTGGGGTTATGTGAATTGAGCAGCTTTGTGTGCTCGGTACTGTAGCAGGAGTGAGGGATTCAGGAAGCTTATACTCTAATGGAGAAAGGAGGAAAAATGAACATGTAAACAAGTAATTTATATGTATTTCCTCTAGTCCAGTTCTTTCTTGGATGCAAAAAATTGAGGCCTAGAGAAATTAAGTCAAATGCTTAAGATCCTACAAGCTAATTAGTAGCCAAGTTTGGGCTAGAGCTCTGGTCTCCAGATGGCATTTATTACACACATCTGCCTTCATGTGCGGCTTCATTTAATAAACTATAATTACATTCTTAAAGCATTAGTGATGTTGCATGAGTTGCTTTGGGCTGTATCTAAGTAAAACTTCAGTGAGAGATCCAACCTTTGGGGTATGCCTAAAAGATGTTCCTTGTAGAGACATCTTTCATGTAGAAGAAATATAAATTCCAAGTGGCATAGATGAGAACAATATGATTTAAATAGTGTTATGGGGTGCCTGGGTGGTGCAGTCATTAAGCGTCTGCCTTTGGCTCAGGGCATGATTCCAGAGATCCTGGGATCAAGCCCCACATCAGGCTTCTCTGCTGGGAGCCTGCTTCTTCCTCTCCCACTCCCCCTGCTTGTGTTCCCTCTCTCGCCGGCTGTCTCTCTGTCAAATAAATAAATAAAATCTTTAAAAATAAATAAATAAATAGTGTTATGTTAAATAATTCTGGAAAATTGTTGAAACAATGGCTTGAGGTTTAGGGGACAAAGGAGTGAATAAAAGTTGAAAAAGTAGTGGAATCTGGAGGTTGGACAGATGGTGAGAGAAACTGAAAAATGTTCACTAATTGGAGATGAGGACAGTTGAGTCTTATTTTAGCATCAGGCATACTGTTAGTGTTCGGATGCTCCCCTTGGGACCTGGCAGAAAGCGCTCCATTTTCCTGGGGAGAAACAAGGGAAGCGTTGGAGTCCGCTGACTGCAGGGTAGAATGTTGAGGAATAGAAGAGTTGGCTGGTGGGACAAGGTGCACATGCGCACTGCAGACGGGAAAGACGCGTTTGCATTCGAACAGGCCTGAGGATGTGGGGAGAAAATGCAGTGCTTTGTTTTGGCGACCTGCCTGGCTATGATACGGGTTGTCCTTGGGGAGGTGAGAAGCAGTGAAACTGTACGTCAGGGCTCTTGACAGCCTTGTGGCTTAGGGAAGAGCTGGGGCTAGAGGCAGTGAGTGTTGATCCATTGCAGCTGAGAGAAGTTGACTCCCTAACTAGGCCGTTGCTGTTGAAAGAGAGGTTTAATTGAAATTTAAGAGTCAGACTAGCAGTGTCAGGAGTGTTTGAACTTGCTCAAAGGAGAGGGAGATCATAGGAATGTGGGGTTAGGTAGGTGTCAGGTGGCCTTTAACAGGCCTTTATTATTATTATTTTTAAAAATATTTCTACTTTATTTTCCAGGTAAAGAAGTAGGAGTATTTGACATCTATTAGTTGATGGTTATTAAAACCCACCCATGATAAAATAGTTCTTGGTTTCAGGCTTTATTTTCTACCAAATTTTCATTATTGCTTTTTTAAATTTATTTTTATTTAAATTCCATTAAGTAACATATACCGTATTACTGGTTTCAGAGGTAGAGGTCAGTGATTCATCAGTCTTATATAACGCCCAGTGCTCATTACATCATGTGCCCCCCTTAATGTTCATCACCCAGTTACCCCATCCCTCCACCCCGCTCCCCTAACAGGCCTTTAAATAAGCAGAATACTGTCATATCTGGGTGTACCTGCACTACTCCATCAGTTCTTCCACACATTTTTATCAATACCTACAAGGAGCCTGTGATATGACATTGTCTCCCTAATCCCCACTGTGATGTATGTAGCTGCCCTTCTGCATGGATGCCCCCCTCAACTCCCATCCCACTTGGCCTGTACCTTAGATGCCTACCTTGCTTGCCTCAACCTGATGGCTTCAGGACAGCCTTCTCGCTGTGGGGCTGCTGCTGCTTTGATTGCAGTACATGGTACTCTTTCCATTCCCCTCGTGTCCCTACCCTTACACACAGACCCAGTGAAGGTCTGGACTGTGTAGAGAAGCAGCTGAATGTTAGTAAAACAAAGTGGACATGTTAGTAGCAAAAAATCTCAAAAAGTTTTTTTTTTTTAATTGGATAGTTTTGTCTTCTTCGAGATGTGTACAGTTAGACCAGAGCTTATTCCCAGTCTGGTTTTCTTTACTGCTTTAATGAAGAGAAAGAAATGTTTACCGAGCAAGTGTGGTCAAATGTAATACAAAACTGTGGCCTGAGAGAGCTCTTAGAAGGCAGTTTCAACAGAAAGGATAGGTTAGGAAAGAGGAGAATCTGAGGATGATTTTGGTTGTTTGACTCACCTGTAAGAGGTGAATTGGAGCCAGAGGGGAAGCCAGTGTACAGCCATGCCCACTGTGGATCGTTTCCTGAAGAAGCCAATTTCCTAGACTCAGCTGCACTTGCCTTGGGTGTAGAAATTTGCACGGTAACTTTGGCTGTTGGGAATCAGTGAAACAGATGGTCCTGCTCATTTATGCATCATGTACTTTATAGGTTATATATAATCAGTACTTCTGCAGTTATTTAAGTATTTGATTACATTTTATTTTTATTGTGTAAAAATGAGAAATTGGTAACAGTGGTAAGCACAAACCTCAATGTTAAAATGGACATAGATGGAAGTCATTAGCTATGGCAGAGACCGTCAAGCTGGATGATTTTTGTTTTAAGCTGGATAATTATAAAGAAAAAAATTAACACATACACTATGCTAGACATATAGAATTGACATGTGAAAAGGCAAAGTCAAATTAGAGATTTTAAAACAAGTTGTAGCCTTCTTGGAATGAAACCTTCCTTAGACCTGCAACATACACAAACGTTTCTTCTATGTTAGGACATTTGACTTCAGAACACATATTCAAGATTATGTTGTGTGCGAAAGTTTCATAGATCTATAGTAAATTTTTTAACATTCATATAAATACATAGTACATTTCAAGAATCTCTCTTTAAGACATTACTGTGCCTTTCCAGTTCAGTATAAAAATCAGAAGACCTGACAGTTGGCCACAAGGCCCTACATAGTCTGACCCCACTTCTCCCCTCCTGAGTCCACCAAAAACACTCTCCCTAGAGCCTTTTCTGTTCCTTTATCTGGAATACTGTTTTCCCAAATGTCTACATGGCTCCCTTAGTTCCTCCTGGTTATTGCTTATGTGTCAACATCAGAGTGGCTTTCCTTGACCACACTGAAATAGAGACCACTGCTGCCTTACCTTGCTTCATTGCCTTCATTCCATTTGTCGTCACCCAACGTAGTATTTTTTACTTTGTCTCCCTCTACTAAAAACTGACGGGGAACTTGGTATGTTTGCTCAGCTCTCTGTCAGTCCTCTCAGCACGTGGTGGATACAATAAATACTTGTCCAGTGAGCAAGAAAATGATGGGGCGGTGGACACTCCTGTGTATGGAGATTTGCACATATAGGCTTTTCAGCTCTCTTTGTTCTGCATCTTGGGTCATCTGGAATCCTCCAACATTTTCTTTTTTGCCACTCACCTAATGACCGTTCATTTACTCAGTAAATATTTGAGTGATACGTATGTGCCAGGCACTGGGGGAATATAAGAATGAACAGTCTGACAAGTCCCTGTCTAAGTGTAACCTACAGTCTGATGGGAACCTTCCCTGGTCATTGACAGGAGGGAGATGTGGACTTAAAATTCTTAACCTGTCTTTGGCTGGAATGTATGCAGGGGTAAGGACAGGATAAGCTAATACCTTAGTTTTCAGCTTTTTATAAGTAAATGGCTTTCAGAGGGCTTGATAATTGTGATTAAAATGATGTTTTTTAGTGTGTGAAAGTTGTTTTTATCATTTTTATCCTTATTTAAGTGTTTGAGAGTGAGGTCAATGTTCAGAACTTACTAGAAAAGGCAGAGCTGGATCTATAGCCTATAGTTGAAGCCCTCCACTAAAAATCAAGGGTTACCTTCCCCTTTCATCATGCCAGTGTGTCTTATCTTCATCCTCTTATACTTAAAGAATTTCATCTTGTTTTAATTTATTTACCTTTCTGTTCACAATGTACATTCGCTTCCGGTTTTTTTATTTCTATGACTATTACTACTGGGAACTTCCTGTGTCTTAGTTCTTGATATCCATCCGGAATGTAGATATTCAGCTATGAGAGATCAATGCCAGATTATTTTCCAGAGTGGTCAAACTGGTTCATCCTGCTACCAATAAAATGCAAAATTTATGTGCTCTGTGTCCTCGCCAGTAGTTGTTGTCGTTGAACTTACACATTTTAGACAGTGACCGTCTAACACTGTTTCTCGTATCAAGGAATTCTGTTTTTGTTAGGTGTGATAATGGTATTGTGGTTCTATTAAATATATGTCTACTTTTTTTTTGGTCCACATTCTTAAAAAGATGTGTATTGGTTATATATATGTAGGGATGAGATAACTGGGATTTACTTTAAAGTTCTTGAGCACAATGTAAAGCACATTTTGGGGTCCACTGGCCAGATTAGAATAGAGACCCAGATTATTGTTTAAATGTTGAATTTACTGTTCTGTGATTATGTTAGAGAACATACCTACTCTTAGAAGATACATGCTTAGTATTTAAGAGTACAGGGCATAATTATGATAGTCTCGAATGGTTCAGAAAAGAAATTACATATATATACACACAAGCTTGTTTTTATTATTAAAAATAGCCTAGAACTCCTTCACCTCATCACATGGGTATATACAGCCACTATTAAAATTTTGCTTTTGTGTCTTTTCTGTATGCTTCTGTGCGCTCTGAATTTAAGAACGAATGGGTCATACTGTATATAATAGTTTTTCAACTTTAATTTTCCTATAATTAAACATTAAACAGAGTTTTGATCCCTGAATATTCCATCATATAGCTTAATTTATTTAACCATGTCCCCATTCTTGAACATTTCTATTTTTTCAGTTTTTGCCTACTATAAATAACAAATGAGTAAGCAGGAATTTATAGTGTTCTTTTCCAGTAGAAAAGAAAGTCTCTCTTGATTCTGCAGATCAGATTTCCCAGCTAAGTGCATTCATAGTTCTTTTTCTTTGATGCTTAAGACAATTGGAGTTAATTATTTGTGTAATTTATTTCTCCAGCCAGACTGAATTCTGTGAAAGCGGGCTGTTTTAATTGTGGCTGTATTAGCAGCACGGGACACACAGTAGGCCCGAAATATTTGTTGATTCAGTGGAAAATGGTTAAATATAAAGTATAGTCATTTTAAAATGTCACCTTTCTGCCACTTACTTCTTCGAAAGGTTGGGTTTCTTTACTGGATGAAGGTACCTCCCTCCCCCCGCCAAGATTCAAGCATTGAAAGTGGGTAGGACTTAGAGTGGGAAAACCTGCCCCCTCCCAACAAACATGTTGTTATCCCTCTCCGCCATTCTCACTATATCACTATCCAGTTGACCTTCCATTTTCAGAGCTGGGGAAACCAGGGCCCACAGAGGGGAAGTGACCTTGCATCAAGTCTGTGGTGGGCAGAGCCTTGTGTTCCTGTGCCCTTCCTAGAACCCAACCTCCCCTATGTGTTTCCCTGGCTGTTTTAGTCTCGCTTAGGGATTTCTCTTTTCTGCATCTTTATACACAGTGGGTTGTACTAAGGGAGGGATCCTTGTATATGCAGGGTGGCAGAGGCAGGGTTAAAGGACAAATGTCCCTATCATTTGAGGTTTGTAGACCAATCTGTGAGGAGTCACTGGGATTTGCAGTCTTGTAAATCCCTCTGCCCACCTCCTCCTCTGCAGGATGGGTGCTTGAAGTTGGTAATTTATTTAACTTAGTTATAAAGATTTTATTTATTTATTTGAGAGAGAGAAACAGAGAGAGCACAAGCAGGGGGAGGGGCAGAGGGAGAGGGACAAGCGGACTGTGCTGAGTGTGGAGCCTGATGCTGGGCTGGGTCCTCAGACCCTGAGATCATGCCCCAAGCCGAAGTCAGACACTTAACTGACTGAGCTACCCAGGCGCCCCTGAAGTCGGTAATTTAAAAAAGAACTTCCATACAGTCACTGAAAGGAAAAAAATGTTTACATGATTGAAATTCACAAACCTCTTTTTATATAGTAGTAACATAAAAAGCACATTTCTTCCTGTTTCTGTGGTCCTGATAGTGTCTAATCTCTTTAATACCAAACTTAAAAATTTTGTGTTTGCTGAGGTGCTTTTTATCACATTAAAATGGGGAATGTTATCAAACTCATGTTTTTTACACATTAATATTATGCTCTAATTCATGATTCTCACGGGGGCCTTGAAAGCAAATCGAACATCTTGAGTGTGGTCAGTTCTTTCCTTGATCTAGGTGTGTTCCTTTTCTGAAAAATCACCAAGCTGGGCCTTTATGTGTGTGCTTTTCTCTGTGCCCATCATACTTTATAAAAACTATATATTCATGAAGTACACACACATCCATGCACATAAATATACACACATAAACTTACATACGTGTATACACGTGTATAAACAAAGGAGGGTGGAACCCAAGAGTCAGTACTTCAAGGAAGTTTACCAGCTGGTTCGTATCAGTTAGGATTGGGAGCTTCTGGATTGGAGCACAGCTTTCCTGGGGTTCAAGGACTGGGTTTCTCTTGATATATTCTGTGGTTGTAAAGTGCACCCTGCCCCATCTCTAATTGAATCTCACACATGTTTATGGAGGAATTCATTTTAGTAATAGTTAACTTTTGTGTATCTTGGCTGCTTCACAACTTTGTAAAGGATTTGAGCAGGATATCTTACCTCATTCTTGTCAAACAGGTGAGGAAATGGGTTTAGCTTGCAAGTTCCTGATAGAAAACCGAGGATGCAGGGCTCTTTCCACTGTTGCCTGCTGTGAGTTTATGGGTGACTCTACAGTGTGTTCCCCTCCCTCCTTTTATTGTCAAGGAATGTTGCCTTTAGTTAAGGGAGATGCAGTCCTTGTTTGGAGCATAGTTCCTTCCTTCAGCTCATACTGTTAAAGGAAAACATGCATGAGAGCAAATGAAATTATTTTGAGTACACAGCTACCTGCTTAGGGACTTAGTTGTCAGGGAGGCTGACTCTCAGTGTGAGAGATGCAGAAGGCTAGTGTGTCACTGTGCTGATTGATTCTTTACCATAGGCTTTGCGCATTTTTAAGGAAAAGTGGTTATTGTTTTAATTACAACTAAATGTCATTCTAGTGATGATCAGTTTTTAAAATACAGGAGATCCTACTTTTGCCTTTCCGGAAGGCTCACAAGTGTAGGAGGACGGGAGTAAAGGTGGATTATTGATCCATTTTCAAGAGAGCACGCACGCAAGTCGGGAGAGGTGCAGAGGGGGAGGGAGAATTTTTTTTTAAAAAATATTTTATTTATTTGAGAGAGACAGAGGTAGTGACAGAGAGCATGAGCAGGGAGGAGAAGGAAAAGGAGGCTCCCCACTGAGCAGGGAGCCCGATGTGGGGTTCAGTCCCAGGATCCTGGGATCGTGACCTGAGCTGAAGGCAGACACACAACTGACTAAGCCACCCAGGCGCCCCGAAAATTTTTTTAAAGATTTTATTTATTTATTTATTTATTTATTTATTTATTTATTTATTTATTTATTTATATTTATTTATTTATTTATTTATTTATTTATTTATTTATTTATTTATTTATTTATTTATTTATTTATTTATTTATTTATTTATTTATTTATTTATTTATTTATTTATTTATTTATTTATTTATTTATTTATTTATTTATTTATTTATTTATTTATTTATTTATTTATTTATTTATTTATTTATTTATTTATTTATTTATTTATTTATTTATTTATTTATTTATTTATTTATTTATTTATTTATTTATTTATTTATTTATTTATTTATTTATTTATTTATTTATTTATTTATTTATTTATTTATTTATTTATTTATTTATTTATTTATTTATTTATTTATTTATTTATTTATTTATTTATTTATTTATTTATTTATTTATTTATTTATTTATTTATTTATTTATTTATTTATTTATTTATTTATTTATTTATTTATTTATTTATTTATTTATTTATTTATTTATTTATTTATTTATTTATTTATTTATTTATTTATTTATTTATTTATTTATTTATTTATTTATTTATTTATTTATTTATTTATTTATTTATTTATTTATTTATTTATTTATTTATTTATTTATTTATTTATTTATTTATTTATTTATTTATTTATTTATTTATTTATTTATTTATTTATTTATTTATTTATTTATTTATTTATTTATTTATTTATTTATTTATTTGACAGAGAGAGAGAGAGAGAGAGAGAGACAGCCAGCAAGAGAGGGAACACAAGCAGGGGGAGTGGGAGAAGAAGAAGCAGGCTCCTAGCGGAGGAGCCGGATGCGGGGCTCGATCCCAGAACGCTGGGATCACTCCCTGAGCCGAAGGCAGGCGCTCAATGCTGAGCCACCCAGGCGCCCTCTGAAAAATTTTTTTAACATTGGTTTATTAGTGCACTCATGTGCATATGTGCACGAGGAGTGGGAGAGCAGAGGGAGAGGGAGAATCTCAAGCAGACTCCCTGCTGAGTGTGGAGCCCGACGTGAAGCTGGATCTCATGACCCCAAGATTATGACCTGAGAAATCAAGAGTTGGACCCTCAACCAGCTGAGCCACTCAGGCGCCTCCCTCCCAAAGTTTTTAATTACTCATAAAATGTTAGCCCTGGAACCACTTTTAGGATCATGATAGTCAATCCACTCTTCTGCTGATGAGGAAAGGAGGAACAGAGAGGCGGGGTGGAGCTTAGCCAGAGTCCTACCAGTGGATACTGGCTAGGAGGAGGAATACAGAATTGCCGAGTAGGTAGGAATAGATGCCAGAAGCTGAATTTAAATACGTGTGGTTTGGGAGGGTGTTTGTGCTTGTTTCTACCTGATCAGATCGTAAATGAGACTGGGTTGGATTTTGTAGTATTTACTGGAGTGCCTGCAGGGGTGCTTTTTCTATAAAGCAGGATTTTAACAAAACCACATTAAGAAACAGAATTTTCATTAAGTGCATTTTATTACTGACTAGGAAGGACTGGTTCATTATGTTGTATTCTCGTAGAGTCTCTGGCTTATCTTGTTTCTTTTTTTTTTTTTTTTTAAGATTTTATTTATTTATTCAACAGAGATAGAGACAGCCAGCAAGAGAGGGAACACAAGCAGGGGGAGTAGGAGAGGAAGAAGCAGGCTCATAGCAGAAGAGCCCGATGTGGGGGCTCGATCCCATAACGCCGGGACCACACCCTGAGCCGAAGGCAGACGCTTAACCGCTGTGCCACCCAGGCGCCCCTGGCTTATCTTGTTTCTTGTACCCACCCCCCACCCCCCCAGATAGTCAGAGGGATCATTGAAATTTAACTGTAGTAATATCTGTGCCCACCAGGTGGCATAATTGCTTTACTTAAATGATTTAAGCTCATTTCGATTTTCAGTTACAGTGATAACTCTTTTCTTATTTTAATAATAAAAGGAGATGCCACGATATTTATCATATTCCTAAAGAAAATTTTGGTATGCTCAGTTTGAGTTATGAGAGAGAAATTGGTGCCACGTTTCCTTTGTAGTACTAATGCTACTGCAAGTGTTAGGATAATATATTTTGTTTTTAAACTGTATTGAGGTTATAGCTTTGTCCTCAGCCCACCTTATGGTGTCATCCTCTTGCTCTGAATAGAATATGCAAGATCACAAGGTGTCCTGAGTCTCTGCAGTGTCTAGAGGAGGGAGGAGTGGTGAGCTCAGGTTACCGTGGCAACTTTCATCTGCATTTTTCCTTTTTTTGCAGTTGAGTTTGAGACTCTCACTAATGGTACTGAGGACATTTAGTTCATTGGATGGGAACAAGAATATGAAGCAAATGATGCCTACTGCAAGGCAGCCAATTTGCCTGTTACCCTTGCTTTCCATCACTTCCTTCATCAACCCCAGTTTTGTTTTCTTAACTCTATTCAAGCGACATAGACGGCATTGGTTAAGCCTTGCTCAGTTCTTTGTGCCATGGAGACTGTTCTTATCTGAGTGCCCTTCTCCCTCTGTGTCCTTTACTCAAGAGATAGGATAGCGTGTAGTGGTTTAATATCATGGGTCCTGTGCTCAGACACTCTGCGTGTGTATGTAAGTCCTATTTCTGCTGTTTACCAGCTGTGTCACTTGGCCAAATTACTTAACTTCTCTGAGCCTCAGTTTATTTATGAATGGGAGTGATAATAGAATTATTGGAGAGGATTAAAAATATAATCCTTGTAAAGAGCTGAGAACAGTGGCTGGCACATAATGAATTCTCAAATATTAGCTATTGTTATTACTTAATCAGTATAGCTGTTGAATCTTTAGGAAGCTTATCTCTATTTAACATCATTACCATCATTATTTACTGATTATTTTGGATTTCTGCGCTAGTCTACATCTATACTGTTATTTTATGTATTTCTGTTGTCTGTTACTTCCAGAAATTAGTTTTTCTTCTGTATTTTGGTCTGCTATTTAGTACAATGTTCTGCACATAGTAAGGCTAGTTCAGCAAATGTTTGATTAGGCTTTAGGAATTTTGTAATTTGTAAATTTGAAATTTGTAAATTTCCTTTCTCTCTCTCTTTTTCTTTTTAGGAATTTTGCAAATTTTCTTGATGAATCTCACACACAATCTACCTTTAAGTGATGTTACCCCAAAACATAACTCATTTACCTGTGCTTTCCATAATACTAAGTTCTTGTCAAAAAAGCCAGTGATTTGTGTAGTCTGTGTACTTCTAAAGAATTGGAGTGATACATGACGTTATCCATCATAATTTAAGATCAGACAGTTTTCCTTGGTTGGGATATTCACGTTTTTAAAAATATTGCATTATACAATGATGGAATTAAAAAAATTTTTTTTAATATATTAAAGAGCATGTGAATGGGGAAGGGGCAGAGGGAGAGGAAGCGACAGAATCTTAAGCAGACTCTCCACTGAGCACAGAGCCCCATTCAGGGCTTGATCTTAGGACCCTGAGATCATGACCTGAGCCAAAATCAAGAGTTGGACACTTAACTGACTGGGCCACCCAGGTGCCCCTGAAATTGTTTTTAAAGGAGAGTATACTTAGTGACTGATCTTTCTGCTTCTGACCGACAGTTGAGAATGTCAGCTCAGCTTCTGCTTGCACCCAGATGACTGCCTGGTTCTGTCCCCTGGGCCCAATTTGGGGAAGGCTAGCGGATGTGAATGATTGGGCCGGTGGAAATGTCCTGGCATTTCCTTAAGCCACGTGGACTTTGTGCATTGTCCTAATCACAGCTTACTTAATGACTCTGCATGCAATGGCTCCTCACCCCCAGATTGGGACTGACTCTGGTTAACCTTTAATTTCTTAGAGGTGAAATCAAGATCCCTGTTGCCAGAGATGAGAAAGTACTGGAAAAATCCCCAAGGAACCCTGTGTTCTTTGTTTTAGAGTTGTTGGTCTCAAATAGCTTGTAGTTCTCTTGCTTCCCTTCCTGTTTCATCTTTCATCCACCGCCTGAAGTATCTGGTCATCCTTTGTTTTTATGAAGGCATGTGGGAGTGGATTTTATTGTCTTAGGTTGAAAGCTTATTTTTGCTTACGGAAAGCATGTGGGAGGTTTTGAAAATGCACACGTTCTGTTTTCATCATCCCCTACTAGCAGCTACTGGCATGTGCTCTGTAAAGGAGCAGAGTAGCTATAGAGAAGACAGTGATCTAGAAACTGTGGTGGGTAGCCCTGTCCCCCTGATAGTGAGAGGGAACAAGAGCTGAGGACTATCTATATACCATAGGGAGGCAGGCAGAGACCAGGCTGTCAGCAGCATCTTTTGTGCGAGCATCAGGCTTGGTTTCTGAATTAACTCTAGTCGGAAACATTGCGGGAGGACTTCTCCTGTGCTGTGATTTTCAGGCAGGTGATAACGCAGCTTTACTGGGGAGAGCTCCTTCCTGGGAAGATGAGGAGAGTTGCTAAAGGTAGCATAGTCTAAACTGTAGTGCTTACTATACACCAGGCCCCACTGCCTGTGAACTAATTTCGTCTAGAGACAGAGTCAAGATTGGACCTCCACCTTTTATAACCACATACCTAACCTATACTGCCCTTTACCTTGCTAGAAAAGAGCCTTTCTTTTCTGTGATCTTGTACACATCACAGCACCCCCCAGCATTCATTTAGCAAATTATTTCAATCTCTGTTGGACATTGGGGACAATGAAGAGAATGAAAAATTGTATTTTTGCCAATGGGTATCAGATAGTAATTCTTCGGCAAGTTGCAAGCCTCCCCATGTATGAACTTACTGGGGTCACACCTTCAGGGCACCAAGTGACCAAGTGACTTCCCATAGGTGGTTCTGATGGAGTTCTTTCTTCCTTTGCTTTGGATTTGATTGATCAGGCTAGTCTCTAAGAAAATCTAAAAGAGGTGTGATTTCTGAAGATTACCTAGTAAGAATGCCTTGCTGTTTACAACATGGAAAATGTTCTGTCCAAACTTAGCTGCATCGCTTGGAATCCACTGTTTAGCCCATTTTACTGTTCCTACCACCAGCTAATTTTTAAGTTAGAAAGCAAAGAAGCAGATGAAAATAGAGTAGCATCCAAAGAATGCTTTTGTTTTCCATGTAATTTTTAAACTAAATCTGGTTGGAGCCCATGGGGACAGGCTTACTGGCCCCGCTACTGATGGAGCGGAAAGGACTCTAGAGCAGATAGCACCTGCCCCGCTCCGACAGCCTCTGCAGGTAGCTGCTTGAGGATCACATGACTGAGTGGGGGCTGTGCACACGTCACACATTCCTCCCTCAGCTAAGGGAAATGATAGTGTCTGGAAGCGTGTATGCTTGCAGAGTTGAGGTTGTACAGCAGAAGTTTGAGGTTCATTTACCAAATATGCGTTAAAAGAAACAACCCTTACAGCAGACCCTGTCTGGGGTTGACCCTTGATTCACTGTAAATTGTTTTTCTCTTTTCCCCTGACATAGCCTTGGCTTGAACACATCTCATTACTTAGTTTTTATCATCGGACCTGCATCCATCCCTCAGGGTCTGGGTGTGTTGCCATGTGCATCTCGGCCTCCTCCAGTGTGAACCTCCAAGTCTGCCACACGTCTTAACAGCATCCTGGCCAGGTGTGCATAGCCACCTGTTCGGGCAGCTGCACCGGACATTAGCATTGTTTTTTAGACTCTCGGAGCATTTTTCTCTTATTTGGCATAATCCACCCTATTGTGAAGTAATAAGCAAGGGACACACTTTGGAATATTTCCACCCCATTTTTTAAAAATGTTCTTAATTTTTTAAAAAAGTCTTTATTTGAGAGAGAGAGCTAGCAGGAGCATGGGGAGAGGCAGAGGAAGAGGGAGAAGCAGGCTCCCCGCTGATCAGGGAGCCTGACGCAGGGCTTGATCCCAGGACCCCAGGATCAGGACCTCAGCCAAAGGCAGGTGCTTAACCAACTGAGCCACCCAGTTGCCCCTCTATCCCATTTTTAAAATCACCAGTTTTGACTTTTGTGTCATTTAGTTTGTCATTCACTGACTCTCAGGTAAATTGGAATTTTACTACAGTTGACCCTTGAACAACGTGGGGAACCAATACTCTGTGAATTAAAAAACTTATATACACCTTTTGACTCCCCAAAAACTTACTAACTGTTGGCCAGAAGCCTTGCTGAAGACATAGTCAATTAACACACATTTGTATGTTGTATGTGGTACATACTGTGTTCTCACAATAAAGGAAACTAGAGAAAAGACAGTGTTATTGAGGAAGTCTTAAGGAAGAGAAAATACATTCACCGCACCTGACTGGAAAAGTGGACTCACAAACCTGTGTTGTTCCAAGGGCATCTGTACATATTCTGAGTGAAGTAACTATCAGTTTGTAAGTACTTTAAATATGGGAAAGAAAAGGAAATAGAAAACTGGTGCCTTAGTATTGAAGCTAATATTGAGTTGTACTATACGTAGTTACTATTTGAATTAAATTGACTTTTTCTTTCTTTTGGTGAGTGGAAAAGTTTTCCCCCTAGGATTAGAATACCTGTTAATAAAATAATTTGAATTGTTTTTCAAAATTGGTATCTCATTTCTAAATTGGTTGTCAGTTGTGCCGGAGTCGGGTAAGATGGTCGTGCTGTATTTGAACAGCACACTGGGGCTGAGGAGCTTCGACTGGGATTAGGCTACCTCTGTCGGCTGCCTGTGGAAGGGCGGCAGGTGCACGGTCCTCTCTGAGCCTGTAGTCGAGCTTGTTGCAAGTGTCGAATTTGGTCATTGCCCCTGGAGAAGGCTGAGGGTCTCCGGAGAGGGACAGGCCAGTGGGAAACTCAACTGTTTGTTGCAGACAATTCTATGCTATTTGGGTTTTTTTTTTTTTTTAAAGATTTTATTTATTTATTTGACAGAGATAGAGACAGCCAGCGAGAGAGGGCACAAGCAGGGGGAGTGGGAGAGGAAGAAGCAGGCTCATAGAGGAGGAGCCTGATGTGGGGCTCGATCCCATAACGCCGGGATCACGCCCTGAGCCGAAGGCAGACGCTTAACCGCTGTGCCACCCAGGCGCCCCGAGGGGGTTTTTTTGTTTCTTGTTTTCGGTGTTGTGTTTTGTTTTGGTTTTGGTTTTTTGGAGCTTGTGTTATTTTTGTAATTTATCCAAAAAAAAAAAAAAGCTATACAGGCATATAATGAAGTGTTATTGATTGGTAGTCTCTTTTATTCCTGGAAAAAAAGACTAGAAAATGTAGAGAGGAAGTAACTTCAGGGGTGTATTAACTTCTCCTGGAGATTGAGTCAGTCAGTTTTCCTTGGCGTTACCCTTAGTGCTTGAAAGTCGGCACTTGTCACCTTGTGTTGGAGTTTGAAAGCAAATACCAGGCACTGGTTCATGTAATTCAGCTCTTAGATTTTTTTAATATAAAGATAAGTGGCTTGTTTTTCAGCTTTGGCTGAGACTAAAAACAAACCCCCAATTTAATACTTCTTTCTATTTCTTTTAATTCTCTTTCAAAGTGCCAATACAATATTTATCATAGGAAATTTAAGTAGAACCAAGTTTAAAAAAAAGAATCACAGTCTTCCCATCCAGAGCCAAGTACTATTAATACTTGAGTATATCTTGAGCCATTCCTCCGTGGGATTTTATACGTGTAAGATCCATAATGGAATCATACATGATTCTGTTTTGTTACTGTCTGTGTTTTTATTCTTGTGCATGGCAGGCCTGAAACATAGATACGGTTCTAGCGCTCATGGACTGTTGTTTCCTGCCCCCTCCATTTGTTCACTGGTCTCTTGTCTTGTTTTTCAGTAGATGAATACATTGCCATTGCTAAAGAGAAGCATGGGTACAACATGGAACAGGTAATGATGTGGTTTTCTTTTGTTGTTAAAGATGGGTTTTTATTTTAAAAGGGGGGAGTTGTAGCTAACCTATTAAATTGTTTGCGTTCTGTGTGTTGGGTAGCAGTGCAAATTTTTGGTGGTCACTAGCAAATTGATGCTCCAGTCCCCTTTTTCTGCTTGAGAGGAGTATTAGAGGACCCTTTGATTTGAAAGGCATCTGTGTATTTCTGCAGGTTTGTAGTATTATTTATGGCACTCGTAGCTCCAAGGTAGCTCTAAGGTGCCAGATACTTAAGCATAGTGCATCCCTATTTGAATATACGGTTTGTCATTCGTGTGTTTGTGTGATGGTTTTTTCCTGACTCTGTGTTGTCACACTCAGACCCACTCAGACCCACAGTGTTTTCATATAATTGTTTTGAATCACTTTCAGGCTGTAAAATTTGACCATGGTTTTCTTTTAAAAATTGTTTGGAACCTACTAATGAGAGATATATGAAATTAATTTTGCTCTAAAAGTGTGATTATAATCTTATTCCAGCCTTATTTCTAATTACTGTTTTAAAAATAAGTATATTAAGTTGGATTAGTGCTTTGGCATTGATCTAGATATTACAGCCTGTAAGTTACTAGCATTTATCCTCATGAGATAGTTCCAGAATCTTTCAAAGCAAGAGATGTATGCTTTCTCTTTTTCCAAACCCTGCTCATGAACTTAATGAACTTGCTCAGAAGATCACCAATTTTTTTTTAAGATTTCATTTTTATGTAATCTCTACACCCAGCATGGGACTCGAACTCACAACACTGAGATCAAGAGTCGCACACTCCATGACTGAGCCAGCCAGGCACCGCAAACATCACCAATTTTTAATTCTGTTTAGAAAGTGTAAAAAGTACTGGGCGATAGGGACATCTGGCTGGCTCAGTCGAAAAGGCATGGGAGAGCAAGGTGGCTGGGCAGAGGGAGAGTCTTAAGCAGACTCCATGCTGAGCATGGAGCCTGCCATGAGGCTGAATTCATGGCTTTGAGACTGCAGTCTGAGCTGAAACCAAGGATCGGAGCTTAACCAGCTGCAGCACCCAGGTGCTGCCAACTATGTGCTTTAATGAGTTACTTTGTCCTGTTGTGTATGGAGCCATTCGAGTGCGGCTCTAAAAGAGCACAGGTTCTGGGGCCACACGGCCTCTGCCACCTGCCACACTGGACCGTTGGCAAGGGCTTCATTTCTCGGCCACTGTATTCTGTTCTGAGAAGTGAGCCTGATGGAACTGGTCTCACAGGAGTCGGCGTCTAGGCAGGCGTGGACCCACGTCAGTCACACAGCAGTATTGTCTGGTTGCAGAAGGGCACAGGCTCTTCTCTTGCTAATCTCATTTATTTCCATTTTAATGTTTTGATCCTGTCTTTGGTCTAAAATTTCACTGATACTATTTTTCTAGGCTCTTGGGATGCTCTTTTGGCATAAGCATAATATTGAAAAATCATTGGCTGATTTGCCCAACTTTACCCCCTTCCCAGATGAGTGGACTGTGGAAGATAAAGTCTTGTTTGAACAAGCCTTTAGTTTTCATGGGAAAACCTTTCATAGAATCCAACAAATGGTAAGTAAATGAGACCACTGTATTTTCTTTTTTCCCCAGCCTCTCTCCACCGCAGCATACCTGAAGGGTAGGGATGTCATCCACAAGCATGAATATTCTAATTTTTAATAAAGCTCCCTTTGGATAGAATAGTTTATACTTGTTGTGGGGAGAATAAGAGGCTTTACGTTACAAGAGTGAAGCATTTCCTAATACTTCCCAGCTTGATAGCAGCTGTAACAGAAGCCCTCCACCACCCCCCATCCCCATCTTTCTTGTTGGGATTCACCAGATTAGTCCGATAGAAAGCATCTTTGATGGTTGTTTAATGAGGTGGAGCATCATGGAACCCTATCTGCCTGGGGAAGGTTTGCTTATCTCTTATATTCTAGAAGGCTCTTTGGTGGACTCCTCCCAGGAAAGCTTATTGGTGGTTACATGAGTGCTAAAATGAATTTTTAAATAAATAACCCAAGAGTTAGGCTAGAAACTTTAGGTGAATGCTTGAATTCATCTCTGACTGCTTTAGCAATCTTTCCTGGGCTCAGTGTCACTTCTAGTCACACTGTAGTAGTTTGGAATAAATTGATAAGAGTTTTCTTTGAATCTCCTTCTCAGAGAAAAGGGCCATGACTTAGGACATTTCTGGGTGTATAAGACAACCCTTATTAACTATACCTAATAAGCACACTTGATTTGGGAAGATTAGCTCTAAATCGAAACCAACTCAGTTTTTATGTTTAGCTTCCTGATAAATCTATAGCAAGTCTGGTGAAATTTTACTACTCTTGGAAGAAGACAAGGACTAAAACCAGTGTGATGGACCGCCATGCTCGGAAACAGAAACGGGAGCGGGAAGAGAGGTCAGTACCTGCCTGGAGGTGGTGTCTAAGAGCTGGTAGACGCACAAAGGAAAGGTCGAATGATGGGTTTCCTCCAGTGCTTTCCAGCTGGAGCCTGATGTACACAGATACCCTTCCTCTGATGCTCATGAGTTGTGTTAATGCGAGTTCTGTTCTGCGGGTGTTTTTTCTTACCGCTCTCTTTCTGCATTCAATAAGCTGCCATTCTGAAAGAGCAAACTTTCCCACATATTCTTTCCTGCCCCTGAAGGTGTCTCCTTTTAATAAGAAGGAATCCATTATTTCCTTGGTTGAATTTATTTTTTGATATACAAGATTTGTTTGACATGTTTATAGTCAAACTATATGTCTGATATGTTAAAAAAAATAGCTGTACAGTTTAGATTTCCTTCATCCCTTTTTTGACCATTTGTTTTGTGTGTAAAGAGAGAGAGAGAGAAAGATTTTATGATTTCTTCCTAATAAGAATCTAGTTTTAAGGATAGCTTGGTGAGTAGGCTACATCTTGGCCAAAACTTCCTCGGTCTTATAAATGGCAGAGTAGTGGGAATAGCCCTGTGCTCACACACACAAGCAGGTTTGAGTGTGAACTCCAGAGGCTCTAATTGTGTGCTCACAGGTGAGTCCGCTCCACACGCTTCTACCCCAAGCCTCACTTCCTCGACTCTAAAATGAAGGAGCTCAAAGTCCAGCAGGCAGCACATACACATACTGGTTTTTGTGTTAGGTTGGTGAGACTGTAGGTGGCTTTTTAAGATTGTTTCCCACACTTTCTGTAATGTTATTTTTAAAAATTAACAGTATAAATAAAGTGAAGAAAGAGAGACTATATGATCTCCGTGGCCCCATTTCAGGAGAATGTTTCATGATTTTAAATAGAATAACATAGGAACAAACTGGGAGTATGACTTTTGGAGAATTCAGATCCGTGGGACCAGCTGAAACATGGGGGCAGTGGGGGGAACATCTGCAAAGCTCTCTCCAGCTCTAAGAGTCTGTAAAGGTGTTGACCTTGATGCACCTGCATGTTGTGTGGTCTGCCTCATATATACAGTGGGTCTGTTTTTGGATCATTACTCCTAGTAATCAGAAGTGGCAAACACTCCTGAATTTTTTAGTGTTCCCTTAACTTTCGATTAAAAGTTTCTATATTCATTATATGTTTGGTCTCATTTACTTTTTATAAATTGACTCTATTAGTACAGACAGGGTATACTCTACTAAGCTGAAATCAGAGTTAAATTAAGAAGTAGGTGGGATTTGTTGTCCTTGTGTGACGTGGTGAAAGCATCGGCTGACGCCTGCATACTCCCTTCCCTGGTGCTTTGCATCAGCACCAAGAGTAGGGAGAACGGCTGTGCTCCCACCTCCTGCGAGCACCTGCTGTCAGGATGCAGACCAACGAGGGCACACCACATGGCGGTCGCACTGGAGAGATTGTTGGCGTAATGGCAGGGTCAGCCCCAGGCTCGCTCTCCTTTCGGACACTCTCTCCTCAGCCAGGGTGGGTGGGGAGAAGGGTAGCATAGCCACCCGGGATGGATTCCTGAGACAGTGGGGTCATTGACATTGGAATACTTGACTTCTCTCCTGCCACCACTGTTGAGCTGGTCGAAACGGGGGGCAAACTGAGCCAGCTGCTTCACTTGTGTCAGCCTTGTTTTCTTATTTTTTAAAATAAAGGTCCTAATTACTACAAAGCTCTTTTAAAAAATTAATAATAATAACACATGGAAGGCTATAAACAAAAGCATTTGAAGTACCATGTCAACATGAATGTTCTTTTTTTAAATTAACCTAATTTGAGATGACAGTCTCTGCAGGCCAGCAAGAAGGCTTTCCCGTTCTCACACTTGTGTTGAGTTATGAGCGTCTACTCATGGGACTTGAAAGGGGTTCTACTTGTTGGGGAGTTTGTTCCCAGTGCAGTAGGACTTGATCTTGAGTAATCTCCCAGTTATGTCTCATGATCATGTCCTAGACCACCACAAGCTAATTATGGGGCAATTACATAAACGTCTTAAATTTGATATTTCAGGGGAGAGTTGAGAAAAAGCATTTTACAGAGATAAAGCAATGGTGTTCTAGACCTGATTCGGAAGATAGAGACCTATTTTAATAGGGTTTTGTTTTTTTTTTAATCATTTAGACCAAGAGAACTATGGAGCTTGTATTATTTTATTTGAATTTTTAAAATGTTTTTTATCTCAGCAGTCTGAAAACTTACTAATTTTATATTAGATCTGTCGTTAAATCAATTTATTCCTTCTATTTTTATATTAAGTAGAATTAGTACCAAATAATCTTTCAGTAACTTGTTCTTGTCTTCCAGTGAGGATGAACTGGAAGAAACAAATGGAAATAACCCCATTGACATTGAGATTGATCAAAACAAGGAAAGCAAAAAGGAGGTATTTTTTTTCCCTGGTATTGTTTAGGCAAATAAATTTTATTACTAGTTCCATAAGTAAAACATTATTCTTACTCTATTTAATATATTAAGTGCTATGTACAAGGCATCATGATAAGACTTTTTAAACAATACTAACTTTGCTTTATGTTTATAGACCTTAGAATTTTGTTTGCCAAGAAGCAGGAATAAAGGAAGCCCTAAAGGAAGTGGTAGCATTACCGAGTAAGGATTTTGTCCCCACTGGGCAGCCGTCCTCACTGCCTTTTTCCCTAGGTCAGCGAGTGGTGGGCTGGTGTTGGTGAGGAGCAGGTGAGGGTTTGTTTCCGCCCTCGGGGTCTCCTTCCTCCTGATGGCCAGCCCCAGGGACCTGCATAATGGTTCTCAAGGGGACTGCAGGGGGCTGGCAGGGACTCAGTGCAAGTTTTCCCGTTATTCAGAACCAACAGCGTAGGTCATATGGCGATGAGCGTCACACATGATGAATTTTTAATCTTTCACATCTTAAAAATCATTATGGCAGAGGATTCAAGAGACCCATGAATTCCTACAATTGTATATGACTTTTGTATATTTATAACATTTCTTTATTGTAAACTGTCCACTGAGAACGATGGAGTGTCTAGATGATCTTTGTAACTTTTTGAAATGGGTCGTAGTGTAAGGTTATTTTGCCCATTCATTACAATTGAGTAAAGCCTAAGTGGGATCCCTGAGGGCCCTCCAAGGAAACCCAAGGCTCCTTGGCACAGATTGGAAACCCCGCAGAACGCAGCATTATCTGCGGCAGGCCCCTGGTCGGCTAGTGATACAGTCCCTGGAGGAAAGGGCTTCTTTGTCCATTGGTGCCCATCAGCCCCTTGGTTCAGGCTGGAGTGTTGCATCCCAGTGTGGGATATGACTTTTATATGTTCATACAAGTGTTTTTCTGAAGACAGAATCTATATCTATAGTTTCAGTAAAACCTCAAAGAGTTCTCTATCTCAGAAGGTTCTAAAGTATGAGAACAGCTGTTTTAGACTGTTCTGGGAAAAACAAAAGTGTCTGGACATACCTAAACTTAAAAATCACACCAGTAATACATGCTTTTTCTAGGCAAAGTAGGAGATCCAACTAAACAGAAAAGGGAGAATGAAGATGATGCACACCCTTAATGATTATCACCCTTAATCGCTGTTAACATTTGGGTGACTTCTTCCAGATGACTTCCTGTGAAACGAATATGCCTATTTACATAATTCTGAATCTGCAGTCACTTTTTAAAAAACATAAAATGGGATCTTAGTATATGATTTTTTATAACGTTTTAAGTTTACTCTTTCTTGAACATGTTTTTATGTCAAATATATTTGTATACATAGCTGTTAGTTTACCATACACATATTACATAATTCAATCAAGTAATCTTAAGGGTTTTTATCAGTCTTCCCCCCTGCTTTTTGCTACTATAAACAATGCTGAAGTGCTGATCTCTTGACTAAACATTAGTACACTGAATTTTTTCCATTGGAACAAATGTCTGGTAGTTGAATTGTTGGGTCCGTGTCTCCTAGTTACATTTTTAAGGCTTCTTTTGGTATGCTGCTACATACCACCCAACTGAAAACTGGTAATTCTTTCTGGACAGCACTCTAGCCAATGATTTATATAAATGCCCAAATAACAAGACCATTTTAATGGTTAGCTAAATTAGATTGGGAAGTCAAATCGTACCTGCAATTTTTAGGAAGCTTTGTTTTGATGCATTGTTCTGATTCTGAATTAGGCTCGTCAGTGGAACATTTTAAATGAAAGAGGAAAGACTTGATTTTACATTACTTTCTATAATTCTTATTTATATAGCACAATTTCTGATTAAAAGAGAAAAATGATTTACATCTTCTTTATGAACTAAAATGTTGTTAAAATAGACACATGGTCAATCAGTGATCTTTACTAACCAGTATGGTGCTGTTACAGACGTAGGTTATTGCCTACTAATATTTTTATGTATTGTTTGTGACCAGTTGTTCACGACCTCATTGGCCCCATTGTAATTACAGTCTGCTTATCTCAGTTTTTTAAAATATGAAGCAAAAAACCTCAATGTATTCTCAGCTTAATCAGCAAATGTTAATATGCTAACAAGATGAGATTATGAACAATTACAAAAACTTCTTCTTAAAATTGTTATCAGGAAGACAGTATCCTTTCCTTGCCAAGGAATTATTATTATATTTAATTTCCAAAGGTTTTGGTTTTAGAGAAAGCACTTAAAAAATTACCAGCAATCTTGCATTATAAAATGATAGCGTATATTTTTGAGGCAAATTACGCAGTTTCCCTAAAAGTTAAGTGTCATACAAAAAGGGTATATAAAAAAGTCATAGTTTCATATGGGAGGTTATATTTTAATAAACTTATATGTAGATTCAGAGAATTTAAATGGATTTTTATATATGTGCTAAATCGTTTTTTTCTCTTTCTGTGGTCCCAAATGCATCTATTTTGCTAAGAACTATTAGAATAAAATAGCTCCCCATTCATATATGCAAAGCACACCAGACAAGAATACAGATCTTTTTTCTTCCCGTATCACTGCAGGGAACTGAGAATGCTTATTGCCAGAGGCTTAGAGTGATAGAAGGTTGTGTTTCTACAGGAGGGCAGTGGATCTACTTTGATGTGTTTAGCCAAAATTCAATAGCCAGTGTTTTTGTTAACTGCCTGTAGAGTTTATAGATGGTAATTATGATATGGCATAGTATTTGTCTTTGATTGTTTAGAGCCATGTTAAGAAAATACGCTTATTACTGTTCCTTTGGCATTTTAATGTTTTAGAGTCTCATTTATCAAATATGTATATCATGCAGGTGCCCCCTACGGAGACAGTTCCTCAGATCAAAAAAGAGAAACATAGTACACAAGCTAAAAATAGAGCAAAAAGGAAACCTCCCAAAGGAATGTTTCTGTCTCAAGAAGACGTGGAGGCTGTTTCTGCCAACGCCACAGCCGCCACCACGGTGCTCAGGCAGCTAGACATGGAGTTGGTCTCCATCAAGCGGCAGGTACCGTGGGTCCAGTCCTGGGTGCAAGGGCTAACGGTGTTCCAGAGGCCTTTGTATGTTTCACACACCTAGCTGTGCTCTTCAGAGCTCTCTAAAGGGCATTTTGTTTCTAAGGAATTGGACAGAAGATCTTAGGTACTGATCCATTGATGTTTCTTAAATTAACTTTGAAATTGGAGATATATATATATATGCATGCATATATAGTAATGGTGAGTGTGTGTGTGTGTCAGTGATTTTCACAGTGTGAGCACACCCACCACACAGCCACCCTCTTGATCAAGAAAAGAAACGCTGCCTCCGGAGCCCTGTTCATTTCCCCTTGTAGTCCCTGCCCTTCGGGGACTGAGCGTTGCCTCCCAACACCTCACTAATGCCCCTCTCTAATGCCCCTCTCACTCATTACCCACCTTCTTTGAGTAGCTGACCACTCATCTGACTTTTTAAACCACACATTATTTTTATCCATTTTTTTAATTTTATATAAACAAAATCATATGTTGTGGTTTCTTTTATGCCCAGCATTCATTCAACATATGAGATCCATCCAGGTGATATAGAGCCTTAGATGTTGTTCTTTCTCATTATTGTATAAATATCCTATGACTTTCCATTGTATTACTAGCAGATACTTTAGGCCATTAACAAATAATACTGATGTGGTTTTTATGATTCTTGGTGTGTTATGTATGCATCTTTGTTGGATACATACCTAAGAGTAGAATTGCTGAGTTACAGAGCATGCATATGACCAGTATTTTATCTTATCTTATTTTATTTTATATTATTTTATATTACTTTACTTCACTTCATTTTCTCTTCTCTCTCTTCTCTTCTTTCAAGGGGAGGGGGTTGTGCAGAGGAAGAGGGAAAGAGAATCTCGAGCTGACATGGGGCTTGATCTCACAGCCCTGAGATCATGACCTGAGCCAAAACCAATAGTTGGATGCTTAACCAACTGAGCCACCAAGGTGCCCCTGTCCGGCATTTTCAAAAACAATGCCAAACAGTTTTCCAGGGTGGTCATGTCAGTTTATGTGAGTTGGGTTACACTACATTGGGTTACTGTCGCCCTATTGACATTTGGGGCTGGATAATAACTTGTCATGAGGAGCTGTCCTGTGCATTGTGGGATGTTCAGCAGCATCTCTGGCTTTACCCAGTAGATGCCAGTAGCACCTTGCCCCCATCAGTTGTGCCAACAGAAATGTCCTCAGGCATTGCCTGATTATACCCCCTTCGGTGTGGGGGCAGAATTACTTCCTCCTTCCCATTCTGAGGCTTGCTTGCCTTTTCACTCTCTTAATAGTTCATCTTTTGATGAAATATTTAATTTTAAAGTAGTCCACTTTCTCATTCTTATCTTTTATGGTTAGTGCTCTTAAGTTTTGTTAAGAACCTTTCCTCAGGTTATGAAGCTGTTCTCCCATGCTATCTTAAAAGTGTTGTTTTGCCCTCCACATTTTGATCTTCAGTCTGTCTGGAAATGTTTTTCTGTGTGTGCTGTTACATGTAGGGTTGATACTTGTGTTTTCATGTGGATAGCGAGTTAACAGTACTCTTGATTGAAGACTATCCTTTTCTCACCTCAGTGTATTAGGACCTTTGTTTTAAATCCTGTGTCCATAATGCATGATCTGCTTTGGGGTTTTCTGTTGTTACTCTGGTCTGTGTGTCCATTCTTCACCGATACTATCCTGTCTTAATTATATGTACCTTATAAATCTGGGTATCTGGTCTAGATTTTAAGTTCTCCAAGATTGTCTGTTCTGACCTTTTGTGTTTCCATATAAAATTTAGATTCACCTTCTCAGTTTCCAGAAGAATAATTCTAGAATTTTTATTGGGATTGTATTGAACGTATAGCTCAAAATAGAGAATTAACATTAAACTGGAGAACTAACCCAGGACTCACAAACTTGATCTGTCCCCCACCAGCACAGATCTGTAATTCCTCGGTATTTTGCCATTTCTGTGTCCAGGGCTTTGTCAGAGTTCCCCTAGATGTTTGGTACGTTATGATGCTCTTGTAAAGAATACTGTTTTTAAAATTAATCCTTTTCTAATTATTTGTGTCTCGTATGTGGAATGGCTCATCATTTGAATCTGACTTTACACGGTACATTTAAACTGCAAATTGAACTGAGTAGCCCAATGTCCTTTCATTAGTGTTCCGCCTCTCCCCCATCCTTCTCTGGAATTCAAGGCAAATTGTGGTGGACCCATGATTTACTTTTAGTTTTTGCTGCTTTTGACTTGTTGATCTTGATGGCTCCAGGGAAGGTTAAATAAGAGGCCAACCATCATATCACAGATGAGAAGAGGGGGCTGTGGGCCGGGTCTGTCCTCTTGTGTCAGGTGGCAGCACAGAAAAGGACCAAGTGTTCCCTGTGCAGTCAGAGGATTGGCTTCTAGTCTTGGCTGCTGGCACAGCTGCACCCTAGTCTTAGGAGAATCACTTAATCTTTCTGGGCCTCTTTTCAAATGAGGAGATTAATCCTTCCCTGCCCGATCTTACAGGCTATCTGAGGGCTGCTTCATAAGAGAGCATTTTGAGCTCTGTTTGTGCTGGAAGAGCTCTCTGACTGGGGCTGTGAGCTCCCACATGCATTTTCATCTTCCTCTACAAGGGGACTCGTTTCCCCCTCCGCTGAGCGAGTTCCTAACGCTTGCCATTCAACGTTAATACATGGAGGAAGGAAAATGAGACACCTTCTTCCATGGGGGTGTGACTGACGCTACAGTCAGATAGATAAAACAGTCTTTGGTTTCACAGTCAGGGTCAGGAGCAGGAATTTTTTATTGGAAGGTAGCTACTCCGAGTTCACATTGAATAGAGAGGGTTATGTCTCCAGTGAGGAGACGAGTTGTTTATCCCCCACAGCCTGTTAGGGCTGCTGCCAAACGCACTTGCGGACTCACGGTGGCCCCCGGTCCACACACTGGGCCTATTCTCTGGATGCCTCCATGTGTGGTGGGGTCTCAGGGAAGGGCTTGCCATGAACATAGCAGAAAACCTGACTAACAGCAGCTTAAACAATTCAGAATTTATTTTTATCAAATAGCAAGACACCCCAGCGCCAGTGGTTACTGGCATCAGCCCGTCTGTTCAGTGGTGTTGTCGAGGACCCAGATTCTTCCACATTTTCTCCTCTGCCATTCTTAGTGTCCTGGCTTTTCGCCTTGCTGTTGTCTCACATTGGAAGCTTCAGAAGCCATTTTGTAGCCTTCACATCCGCGTTCAGGGCTGAAGAGGAGGCGGTGGAGGCGGAGCTAACCCGTCCGTCCTTCTAGCAGGAAAAGCTTTAACCTTTCCAGGAAGTCCTATACTTTCTGCATGCCAGAGCCTTGTGGAACGGCTCCTCGTAGCTCCGAGGAAGACCACCAGCCTCTATGGAAGATGCTTGTGAGAAGGGGGCTGGGAAACAGACGTTTGTTAGATTAGCCAGCAGCTAGTGCCTGTTGCATTAGGTCTTTCTAAGTGGAGAGTAAGACAGTCACACAATAACGTAGAGAAGTTGCATACAGCTGGGAGGTCTAGGTAAGGCACCAGGGCACGTCGACTGCTTTTTTTGTTTTTTTGTTTTTCTTTCAATGCTGATTACTTTCATATTCTATTTCTTATGCAGCTTGTTCCCACTCTGGCTTCCTTTCCAGTTGGCGTGATGTTGGCAACTAAACCCTATTCTTATTCTGATAGTAAACACCGAGTATTTCTAACAAGGAAAATACATTAGGAAGAGAGATGAAGGTCAAGGAGAATTTAGAGCTAACTTTTAGTTCAGAATTTGTGGATGTTTTGCCGTGTAGTCATGTATGTAATTTCTGTGCTGCTTTATTGATTTTAAAGAGAAAATGCACGTGGTAAATAGGTTGGTCTTCTTAGAAAACATATGTTACTTAATCACAGTGCAATATATCCCCAGTTTTATACATATGTGAACAACAAGTTGGAGCAAATAGAGTAACATCTTTAATTGGAGGCATGGAGTATTCTAGATTGCTGACTTTTGAGAATTCGCTAATTCCCTGTCACATGTTTCTGGGCCTAGTTTTTAGCCTAAGGAGAGTTCAGTGAACATAACCTTAAATGTCTTACAACATTTTATGGGTGGTTGGTGCCCGAGAGCTCTGAGCAAGAGCCTTAAGACCCTGCTGTTTGATCGGGTGGCCAGTAGACACACGTGGTCATTTAAAGTCAAGCTTGGATTAAAGTAGAAGACATGAAAAATTTGATTACTTAGTTGCATAAGCTACATTTCAGGTGCTTAGTAGTAACATGTGGCCAGTGGCTCCCGTGTCAGGTAGCCACGGCTGCAGAATATTGCTGCATCAGAGAACATTCTATGAGGCAATGCTGCTCTGAGAGCTTGGCGTCACTGTCCCAGCAACTCACTGTGAATCAGTTTCTGGTACCAGTTTATTTGACTTGTACCTTTTCAAAGATAAACTAAGGCAAATTTCAGTAAATTAGGGTCCTCAGTTTTGGTTTTACTATAGAGTAAATTTTGTGCACATTTCCTATATTTTTCTTTTTAGTTGTTTTTATGTTCTGACTTGACAATAATACAAAAAGATTTGGCATGGGCTGTATTTCTGGTAGGCTTTAAGGCCCTTATGAGTGGCAGGCAGGCTCACTTCGTGGTCCCTGACAGCGCTAGTCTTACTGGGCCACCGGTCCCCTGCACATCTCCACTCCCTTTTAAACCTTTTAGAAGAAGTAAAAACATAGGAGAGGAAATGCAAAACTAGAATTCTATAAAACATAAGTACTTGAGAATGAAATTTTCACCTAAGTATAAAAAGATTTGTAGAGGGGGGCGCCTGGGTGGCAGAGCGGTTAAGCGTCTGCCTTCGTCTCAGGGCGTGATCCCGGCGTTATGGGATCGAGCCCCACGTCAGGCTCCTCCGCTGTGAGCCTGCTTCTTCCTCTCCCACTCCCCCTGCTTGTGTTCCCTCTCTCGCTGGCTGTCTCTATCTCTGTCGAATAAATAAATAAAATCTTTAAAAAAAAAAAAAAAGATTTGTAGAGGAGAGAATTATTAAAGTGTCCATGAGACCGTGTCCTTCACCACTGTCTCTTCTAGTCTCCCATCCCTACCCTACCTCTCAAAGTCCTGCTTTTCTTTATTTGTCTTAATCAGGTTGCTGCTTTTGAGGGCACCTTCTGCTCATGAGTTTCTTTGAGGTTTTATTTGGGAAAATGAATCTTTCTCCCCTTGTTTTTTTTTGCCCATGGGATTATTCAGAAAGGAAAAACCCTAGGGTCCGAGTCCCCATGGTGCTTGGCCCGCAAATGCCTCTGCAGATAGGGTTGAGCGGGAAGGGCCCATTCCCATGACCCAGCTCATTCAGGAGTCCATGCAGAAGTCAGCAGGAGCCATGGATTGATTCACTATTTGGTATTGTTTGTGTCTTTCTTTTGATTAGGTAGGGGCGTTGAAAGATTCAGTGCATCGAATCCAAACAATAATGTGGAAAAGATAATTTGTGAGAAAGGAAAGAATTACAGTTGATCAAAATTAGGCTTGTGGGAAACTGACCTATTGCTTTTTTCTCCTCATGTAAGAAGGCTGTATTGTGGGCTTTTGCCCTCTGTGGTGCCTGGACAGACAGCGCTTGGGGCTCTGGGAGGCGGCACCTGCAGTCCTGCTCTCGAGCCTGTGCCTCTTCTCTTCGGCCTTGACTCTGCCTGCTCTGCTGCTTGAGCTCAGCTTTGCGTGGCGGGAAGCCCAGGCCTTGCCCGTCCTTTGTGTCAGACTGCAGATATGCTCCTCAGGGGACGAACTATCACCAAATGATGAGTTAGGACTGTGCACACAGGAGCCCTTTCACCACCATGCCCTCCTCCTTGTCCCTCGTCTGCTGCTCTTAGCAAGTCAAAGCATCTAGTTAGAGGCTCTGAAAGGATACTGTAGGGACCTCAAATCATGGCTACCATACCGATCAGGCACTTTTTTGCTCTTGGTTTTTTTGACTTTTTTTAGTTCTGTTTTCGTTTCATACCTTTATAAAAGCTTTTCATTTTTAAAATTAAAATATCTTCTTTCTCTTAGATTCAGAATATTAAACAGACAAACAGTGCTCTCAAAGAAAAACTTGACGGCGGAATAGAACCATACCGGCTTCCAGAGGTAGGATTATGTTGACATCATCTTAGAAGTCCTAGCCAAGTTTTATGTGCTTAAGAATTTAATGCCTATATAATATATCTCCAGTATACATCCCATAAAAGAAAGGTATAGACACAATTTTGAAAACCTAGTTGATGTTGAAATTCTGATAGGAGAAAAAATAAGATTCATTAACTCCCATAAGGACATACACACCTGTAAATGTATTATGCTCATATGACTCATTTGGATATGCAGGTCATTCAGAAATGTAATGCACGTTGGACCACAGAAGAACAGCTTCTTGCGGTACAAGGTATGGGGAGTCCTTCTTTTGGCCTCGGGGCTGTGGCAGCCTTTAGGAAAAGACATGCCTCACCCCACTCCCATCCCACCACTTGTGGGAGTGTGTTGGGTTCTGAATGGTCAGAAAGTACAAAACCCCGAAAGCAGATTGCCAGAATTTTACGGTTGGAGGTATTCTACTCCTGGGGATCCTGAAAAGAGGAATGCATAATGTCCATAGCCACAGGGTGCTGGCTGGGTGACTTCAGGTGTCTTGGGACACGTGATAGATAGATGGTGCAGATTTCCGGATGACCGGATCATACTGGACTTCCTGGATCAGTCATCTACGAAATAGATCTACACTGCTGCTTTTTCCCACTGGTGTAATACATTAAGATAGTGCCTGCTGTTAGAACCCCCATGTGTTTTCTTATCTAGATAAAGGAAAGGGTAAGTCTCAGTTGCGTGGGTTTTTCAAAGTCGTTCTTCCCTTGTATTGAAAAACAGTGCTCTCTTACATCCTTAGCCATCAGGAAATATGGCCGAGATTTTCAGGCGATCTCCGACGTGATTGGGAACAAATCAGTGGTACAAGTGAAAAACTTCTTTGTAAATTATCGACGCCGCTTCAACATAGATGAAGTTTTACAAGAATGGGAGGCAGAACATGGTAAAGAAGAGACCAATGGGCCCAGTAGCCAGAAGCCTATCAAGTCCCCGGATAATTCTATCAAGATGCCTGAAGAGGAAGACGAGGTAAATCTGAAACAGTAGGATCGCTGCCAGGTTCATGCTTGATATTTGGTTTCTTCTTTGATGGCCTTTCTCAGCTGTAGAAATATTTTTAGCTCTCAGCTCTGTTAGAGACTTGACTTTTACCTATAAATACCATAATATGTGTGTTGATACCAGTTAGTTTTTGGTCACTAGGTAGATTATTCATATTTTAATTCCTGTACAAATTCTTAGTTTCACCCTGGTTTCCTCCAGCTGCAAAATATTCCACATTACCAGCATTTCTTAGATCAAGTAAGAACTCAGCCATAAAACAGTAAGTTGGAAGTGCCTTGAGCAGTGGCAGTCAAGCTCAGTCATGTAAAATGGGTTGTCATCTCAGTGGGAGGTTAATGAACTTAACTGGTGAATCGGCACAGCTAGCCATCCAGGAGCTCCTGGGTCTGTCTCTGCTGTCCCAAATCGTCCCGCCTTTGATGCAGTTTGGGGCTAATGGGTTTAAATATTGATGGAGATAGTTCCAGGTTCTGTGGTTGGCTGGACCTTCCAGGCTGGTGGCTGACATTCTGGCTGTTTCCAGGATAGCCGCCCCGATCCCATCAGCCGACTCAGCGCAGCTTAGGCAACCAGATTAGTGAGGCCGCACGTCCCCATCTGCTGCCTCCTGGGACAGGGCTGCCAGCCATTTCCCCAGCTAGTCTGACTGGCCCTGCTACATGTATTTACCCCCACTCCCACAGACGAGAATGGGGCCAGGCAGGGGTTCATTGCCGATCACTTGACATTTGACATTTGAGTTTGTTCACTGACACGAAACTCCAAGGATTAATTGAGCTTTACAGGAAAAGTCACTTTCTCATCAAAGCTTCTCCCAGACCATGCAGGAATGATTTGAAATTACCTATTTTGTATTGTCTGTGCTCCCCCTTTACTCTAAGAGGCTGGTTATAAAAGTGGTCCAGAGCCCCTCCTCTCCTGACCTGAGCACACAGAGTGCCTCATGAGGGAGAGCCCCTGCCCAGCATGCCGTAGATGGGGCACCCCGTGCCTCTGCGCCAATTTGAAAGGCCACAAGGCACTTATATCCATCAGAAGGGTGTTAAAACAACCTCATTTTGTTAGACTCCTTAGAATGTTCTACCAGAAAATCTTGTAATAAGTGTACAGAATTTGTGTTACTAGGGGCCCCTGGGTAGCACAGTCGTTAAGCGTCTGCCTTTGGCTCAGGGCGTGATCCCGGCATTCTGGGATCGAGCCCCACATCAGGCTCTTCCACTGGGAGCCTGCTTCTTCCTCTCCCACTCCCCCTGCTTGTGTTCCCTCTCTCACTGGCTGTCTCTCTGTCACATAAATAAATAAAATCTTAAAAAAAAAAAAAAAGAATTTGTGTTACTAATAATGTGAGTGTTTCCCCGAGCTACACGCATGCATGGCCCAGCCTGAGACCCTGGAACCTAGCAGCATGTGAGCAGAGGGAAGGGGTTTGCAGCTTTTAGCAGTAATTCTTGTCCTGGTGCTAGTTGCCACTTTAGGCAACAAATTAACTTCCCTCACATCCTAGACTCAACTTAAAAGCATTGAAAGATGAGAATTACCAGAGAAGGAACATTAGAATTTGTAAAATTGACAGCTTTCATGTGTGTTTTCCAGCTTTAGTCCCAGGAAGCAAAAATAATAGGAAACTCTGGCTCTCCTTCTTCTTCAAATTTAATCAAAGTGAGTGTTGGCAGGGTTAGCCTAAAAAATGTGGTTGTAAATTTGGGACCAAGGGCCATCACCAATGGGGTGGGATGTGAGTTCTTTCCCATATACTTTCCTCCCTTTTCTTAAGCCCGGTTCATTCACTGACAGTTATGTTTCTTTCTTTATAGTCCAGAAGGGCCATTCTTCACGGTCCACTCACCACGTTGATTGCACATCAAAATACCCATATAATTCTCTTCTCAGTCTCTGGGAGCTTTGGCTCACCCTTGACTGCATTTCCTACCAAGCAGCATGTCTTCATTTCTCTCTGGTGGTTGATCTTCCATGTGTCTGTTTGCCCAGCCTTCTCTTCAAAACCACTGCTATTACCTGACTTCTCTTTAATGTATGATCTTTATGTTATCTATAAACATTTTCACCTCTGTAGTCATTTAAATCCCCACCATCACACACTTTATTTCCTTTTCCTTGGTTTCTTCCTTCCTTCCTCCTTCCCTCCCTTCTAAGATTTTATTTATTTGAGAGAGAGCAAGAGCAAGAGTGATGACAGAAGGAGAGGCAGAAGGAGAAGCAGGCTACCCGTTGAGCAGGGAGCCCAATGCACGGGACTCGATCCCAGGACCCCGGGACCACAACCTGAGCCAAAGGCAGATGCTTCACCGGCTGAGTCAGCCAGGTGCCATGGCCCCTTTCTTCTTATACTCCTTGTTGTACCAGCCTTCCCACTCTACCACCCTGCTTTTCTCATCTCTGTGTGTCAGTTTGCAAAAGGAAATCAGTCTGTAAGGACCAGCTGCTTCTCTGTGTCCATGAGGGGCCTGAGGGAACTTGTTAGAATGCTGGTTAATTGTCTTTCTAGTCAGTGCCCAGAACTGGGTACCCTTGTAATTTCTCATTCTTGTGTAATCTGTGGAATCCAGCAGCTAAAAAAGAGGTCTGCTAGTGTCTTGCACACCCCTTCTGCCCTCAGATTTTATGTGTTAAATGTAGCACAGGGAGGAGGACATCAGAATTGCCTGAAGTTCCAGTAACATAATGGCCTGTTAGCTGTAGGCTTTTTTCCCTCAAGGCTGAGAAGGGAAGGCAGCCCATGGGTTTTGAGCTTTTGAGATTCCGAGTTCTCTGAAGTGGACAGAGATGCAGTACAGAGCAGGGGTGGGTACGTGTCAGAACGGGTGAGGGGATGCTAGACAGGACTGGGTCGGAGGTAGGGTCTCCCTTAAAGTTACAGAATGTCTGAGTGTGTTACTAGTGAGGAGAAATCTCCTGACCTGACTAACAACTGTTTTCATAAATTGTGATATCATCCAAAGGAACTGCTGTTTTCAGATTTGGGGTTCATAGCCCAGTGCTTTCCCTAGAAATAAGCGAGACATCAGGAGGGTAGCAATGGGCACTAAGACACCTTGTAACCTTCTGGTTTGGGTCTGGGAGTCTGTTTTAGTTAAGAAATGCCTTTGAGGCTGGAGCGCTTTGGTGGCTCAGTCGTTAAGCATCTGCCTTCAGCTCAGGGCGTGATCCCGGCGCTCTGGGATCGAGCCTCGCGTCAGGCTTCTCCGCTGGGAGCCTGCTTCTTCCTCTCCCACTCCCCCTGCTTGTGTTCCCTCTCTCGCTGGCTGTCTCTCTCTCTGTGTCAAATAAATAAATAAAATCTTGAAAGAAAGAAAGGAAAGGAAGGGAAGGGAAAGGGAAGGAAAGGAAAGAGAAAGAGAAAGAAAAGAAAGAAGGGGAAGGGAAGGGAAAGAAGGAAGGAAGGAAGGGATGGAGGGAGGGAGGGAGGAAAGAAAAAGATTTTAAAGAAGATCCTGCGATCTTAGCTGTCCTGTGGGTCCCTGTGTCCCAGCGCAGGCCAGTGGCTGTTGGCTGAGTGGGGTAGGTGCCGTGGCCTCTGTCCAGCCAGTGCTGACACGCCGGAGTGCTGCCTTTGGCCATGCGCTGTGCTGACATGCCCGTTCCAGGGATTTTATCTATTCCTGTGGAGTAGACATCACTATTGTGTCTGTTCTGAAGATGAGGAAACAGAAATTGGAAAAGAACTCATCCAAGGATCCACATCTAGAAAGTGACAGAGCCAGGATCTGAGCCTGAGATATCAGGCTGTGGAGGCCGCCTTCTTACCCTGCTTGCCGTGCCCAGGCCCTGCCCTTAGGAACACACCTGTGTGCCGGATAGACCGGTGGCCCGCACCCTCTCACCCTGTCTCGCCACACCAGAAGTAGCAGTTTGTGGTGTTTACCTGCTCTTTGATTCTTTTCCCCCCTCTCTTCTCTCCTCAGGCTGCTTCTGTTCTTGACGTCAGATATGCATCTGCTTCATGAGAAGCTCTGGTAGCTTTGAGCACTTGGTATGGACGACTGTGTTATCCAGGATATCAGGTATTACAAGACATCACCTAGCCATCTGCATCACATCTCTGTGGACAAAGCAGCTATTACCAAAAAAGGCATACACTTCCAGTCCTGTGCTCCATCTGCCTTAATTCTGTGCTCGTTCCTCCATGTTGGCGCCACTTCCCAGAGAGCCCCTTTGCATCTCTCACACTCTGCCTAAGTGCTGGGGAGTCTCGTGGCCTGCACGCCTCCTGTGACTCTGGGGACCCCTCCCCAGTTGAAGCTCCTGAGCCCCACCAATGGCCGCTGTGCCCAGTCAGCAGCTTCTTCAAACAGGTAGTCCACTTGGAAGGCACGACTCTGTTCCTGCATGGCCTGCGACTTCTACTTTGTGCATAATGTAATTTTCAAAGTGACTGTGACCCTGTTGGCCTTTTAGAAAGTTTCTCTTGTTCTTTTCTGAGGCATCCACCTAATTGATATCATGCTTCTTTGGAAATCACAGCATACTGACAGACCGCATTATAACCTTCATTGTGCCAAACGTCCTGAGACAGCTCACGTTTCCCCAAACGTTGGGTGTAATTATGGTTTGTAAATTTAGCTGGCTTAAATCTCGCCCTTCTCCCTTCCCAAGTGGTAGAAAGCTCATTCACAGCAACTGTCCTTGGACACTAGCTTAAAGGGAACATGGACCTCAACACTTTCTGCCTTCAGCTTTCAGCATTGTAATCCCAGGACGGGAGTCACCCTCTCTTTTCCGGATCCCCCCCTACCCCACCATACAGCTCCAAGAGATGCGGTCCATACCACTGTACCTGGTGCTTGTGCATTGGAATTGGTGCCTTCTCCTTTTGGCAACCATGTTATCGATCCTTTTTCTGTTTTAGTGTCTTATTTCTTCTTTAAAGTTTTTGCTTGCCAAAGATAACATCACTGAGATTAGGAGACGGGAGAAATTGCTGCAGATTCTGACAGAGTGCAGATTTTAAATGTCAGGTTAGCTCAATAAAGGGTATTAGAATAGCTGGTGAGGGTTTTATAAAAGCTACACATTGTTTGTTCCCCATTCTGTTGGTATGCCTGGCCTTCTACGTGTCACTCCATATAGCTTTTTTTGTCCTTCGTGTACTGATGTGATCATATAAACACCATCCTTTCTCTTTTAATATTATAGTACAGGACAGAGAAGTGATCAGTTTATTGGCTCTACTAAGGCCAAGAGGAAAAGAAACAATGTACAGAGTGGTCTGTAATGCCTTTTGGTTGGACTGGGAACAAGTAAATGTTTCTAATAAATGTTCTGAGATTTCCAGAATGACTTATTCTCGTACCAGACTGTGGACCCGCTGCAGGGCTGAGGGATAGACTGTCAGACTGCGTTGTCTTGTAACCTGTGTCCCGCCCACGGTCAGTCCAGCCTGCACTAAATATGTTGAAGGAACTTTTGTTGTTGTTGTTGTTGTTTTGCATCCTTTAAATATTTTTCCTGCTTTCAATACCAAAAAGAAAAAAAAATGCAGATGCTTTAAGGCACAAACAGAATTCTTAAGAATTTAAAATATGCAATTAAAATTTGATGTGTTTTGACTCCCAAGCACCTTGCTACCCCCCCCCTTTTTTTTTTAAGTCAGCTGATTGTCTCTTTAGGAAGAGGGTCAGCTAGAAACCTAGACTGTTCGAAATTGTATGTTTTTAGAAATCTGGAGAAAGGTCATTCACAAGGGGAGTAAAATGGGACTTTCCCAACTTTGGTCATCTTGTCCCCTACAGGGTATCTGTGGGTCAGGTAAGAGCGTGTGAAGAACATCCGAGGAGGCCAGAGGGCAGTCACAGCTTGCTGCTCCTGCCTAGACGGGGTAGCATAATAACACTAGACGTGAGGTAGGCTTTGTTTTGGCTCATATCATAAGCCTGCTGTGTAATTGGAAAATGGCGGGTAAATCACAGAGAGGAGGTGGCGAAAGTTTTGCACGTTGCTTAAAGGAGCGAGGCCATAGGTTCTCTTTGCTTCTTCTCAAGGCCTCCTTCCTCTTAACGGAAGCGGCAGGCCGTTTACTGCAATGGGTCTTGTTCCACCAGTAGGTCTGTTCCTCTCTGCATGCCCGGGCTGTTTTCCTTCTGGCAATGCGTGAGCGCATGCTAGTTCTTAGGGAGCATGGCAGGCAGCGCAGCAGCGCCGGGCCCCTGTGTGTACTCTGCACCATCCCCTCACATGCTCGCCCGTTCCTGAGGAGTCACTGCGCCAGTGCACTTGGCCGACCACCGCAGCCCGGTTCTGGCTTTCTCTCCACGGGAAGGGGGCATTGTTGTCATTTGCCAGAAGGAAGAAAGATGGTTGTCTTTGACTCCTTCCTTATAGTTTCAAGCATAACGTAGCACTGTGTTTTAAACTGTTTCATTACACTGTCTTTGCAATGATGTAAATGCAAGAAATCACTTAGCTTTAAAAGCTGAGCGATGAATCTTATTTATGTGAAGCCCCTTTTTAACATATCAAGACTTCGGTGCATCAGCAGGTCGTGTTTGGATGTGTAAGGGTCCACAGTGGCAACTGCTTCGGATGCAATGTTCACTTAAGCTTTGTCTTCTTAAAAATTGATCAATGTGAATGTCATAATTATATATATATTTTTGTGGAAAATTTCTCCTAAGTATAAGTTATTGTGCAAAATAGAGTACCATTGAAGCAAACGATAGTTTTAACTTTTAGTTTAGAAATCCTAAAAGATATAAATTGTATTGCATATGCATTAAAAGTTTGTTTTATTTAATTTTATGTAGGTGTGTAAAGTGTTAGGTAAAAATTGTTTTCACTTATCCATTTAAACACCTTGTTACTTGAATATTGTGTTGACTGGTCTGAAACAGTGATCGATCCTGTAACATAGCTCTTTTAACGAGGAAGGCCATGCCTCAGTTGTACTGATACGGCCGGTGGCACACAGTCAGGCGCTGGTGTCTGTAGGAGCCGGCGGTTAGTGTAACACACCCACTGCGTGGTCTTGGTGTGTTTGTGCCCACCAAGACACCAGTTTCTCAAAATGGTATTTGATAGTTTTTAACCTTTAAGACCCTTCAATGGTCACCAACCTCTCTAATCAAAAAATGAAAAGGAAAAAATTGTTGAGTTTTACGAGCTTACTGTGGTGGACTAATTAAGCAGTTGTTTTCTGTGTATGAAAGTTCCCTCAGATACCACACACCACTATAAGTGTGCTCATTGTCACTTTAAATTTCAACTATGCCCTATTTTTGTCTTTCTAAATATCAGATATACTATTGGTATAATTGCATACCAAAAATAAGCCAAACAGTGCATTACACTAACTGGATCCCTGCTTAACGGAGCAGAGGAAAGATGGAGCCAACTCAAACGAGAGCCTCGTTTCCTCTCTCGTCCAGCCTGTGTCTAAGCCCAGTGACCCAGGATCCAAGCTTTCAGTATCAAGTGAAACTTGGCTTCATGTTGACTCAAAGTAGTTAGCTAATCTGAATCTAGCAATCTTGTGCAATGCTCAAAAACAAACACTCTTTCCGCCCCTCCCTGGACCCTGCCGCTTTCCTCCTTACACTAAAGCACAATTGCAGGTGTGTTACAATTCAGAAGAAGGAAGGTCAGGAGAGTCTATGCATGTCGTGTGGTAATGAGTGTTTACAGTCACCTTCTCCGAAAACTAAAATTTATACTGGAGTGGATAGTATTCCATTATGTAGACCTATCAACTTTGCTAAGTGCTTTTTAGATTGCTTAAAAATTTTTCAAGATTTTAAAGATGTATAAGGTTAAGTTTGCAAATATAATGGAAATGCTGTATATCTTTTGAAGTGATAAAATCCACGTTGGAGTTTTAAAGAAAATATGTTGTAATAATGCTGTTGTAAGTAATATTTTAATGTCTCTTTTTGCCTGTTTTCTATATCAGCACACTCATTGTGGTGAATGTTCATAGCATTATAATTGCTTAGCCATTGAATGATAACATTTGTTATAGTGGAGATCGAAAAATTTATTTGTGAAATTCAGAATTCATTTTTCTATTTCTAATATTTGCTGAAGTTAAATAAAAAATTTTCAAGCCATTGATGTAATAAAATATGAGACAGAACCATTTTCTGCAACCTCCCCTTTCCATCAAATCAGTGCCCCGCCCTAGTGCATAGTGGGGTTTTGTGTTGGGCCTTGGGGTTTCAGAACGTAGATGCCCCCCAGAACTACACCCTGTGGAAGCAGCCACGGATGCCTTCTGTGTTTAGCCTTTGGCTCTCCTTGAACTGCATTTTTTTTTTATTTTAACGTATGATGATCTTATGGTTGGGACCAAGCTGAGGTACCTGAATTCATAAAAGTTGGCAGCTGTTGAGGGCTTACACTTTAAGGTTCAGTGAGAGGACTTTTTCCCCCATTAGTGGTTTTTCTCTTTTCAGCGTGACCAGGCTTGACTCCTGGATGCTGGCCTCTGCACGGCCCTGGACTGTGGCAGTGAAGAGGCCGACCACCGCCTTGTCGCCTCTGGTGTGCCGAGAACGGACACAGCTCTGACCTCAGCACCTCCAAGCGGTATGAAGAACACTCAACACCCGCTGGCCACCTCTGCGGTCTCCGCTTCTGTAGCCAGAATGTAGGATCTGGCTAGAGAACTGCTCGAGGAGCCTCCCTTCCAAATCCGGTGCTGCTTCAGGCAGCACTCAAGATCTGCAGATGGGGTCCCTCTCTAGGCGTGATTCGGCAGAGGGTAGAAGGGGGTTCGCAGGACACCTGTGAGAATTCCTTGCCCAGTCACCACACTCGGTGTCACAGGGAGGATGCCACGTGCTGCCCGAGGGTCTCCGTGGGTGACATCTGAGGGCAGCACCCAGGAGGGGCGGACAGAGGCTCTTAGGCCTCCACGTGTGGCTCGTGGGGGTGCCTCATGGTACCGAAAGCAGCCTGGGCTGTCCTGCCAGGAGGTGGAAGCAGAGAAACTGAGGAAGAGTGCAGGCGCAGGGAGGGAGGAGAGGAGGGTCAAGGCAGAGGAAAGGATATGGCCCACTGTCAGCAGTGTTGGACGTCTGCCAGGATGGGAGCCAAACGGGCTGCTTGGGCTTGGCGTCCATTGCCTTAGAAGAGTGACCAGCACTAAGAAAAGGAGGTGGGGGGAGTTGGGGCAGTGCTGAGGGAGGGCTTCCGAAGTCTGGCTTAGACCACCACACCTGCATGGGGCTTCAGGCAGCGGGGACACATGGCATGGGTCCCGACATGGAGGGTGCTGGAGAGAGCACAGGCCCCGCTCGTGTCTCGGGCCCCATCGCCCCTGGTCTCGGCCGGCGCTGCCGCCCGGCTTCAGCAGTCGTAGCTGACCGCTGCCCTGAGTGGGAGGCGGTGGCGGCTGGGCCAGGGAGCAGGAGGAAGTTCGGGCGCCAGTGGGCAGCCCCCGTGGGCCACGGTGATGACCGACTGGAAACGGTCCCTGTCGCTTCTCATCCCCCACTCCTGTTCCCTCGAGTCACGTTCAGAATCAAGCCCTCCGCATAGGCGCTGCTTTCTGGTGCACTCGTGGCCAAGAACAAAACGGAGGCGGCAAGAGTCTCTCTGCCGGCAGGTGTGTCTGGGGCGTGATAGCTTCTGTGGAAGGGAGAGGCCTCGAGAGCACTTGGCAGCCTGTATTTCGGGACTGGGCGTGGCAGCGCCCCTCCTCAAGTCCCGGCTGTCCCCACTCGGGCCAGAGAAGGCGTGTACTGAAGGCCAGCCTGCCCCGTGAAGTCCCGTAGCCCTGCTGCCCAAAGCCTTGGCCCTCGAGTCTCCTTCCTGCCCAGCCGTGAAGACCACACTCACGCCTGCTGCAGCTGCTGCATGCTTGGGGCCTCGGTAGGGGCCGGGCGAGCTCCTGGGGGTTCCTGATGGAACCTGCCCCCGGGGCAGCCTCCCAGGGATGAGACCCTGAAGCAACTGCTGGCCTTCCCGCTCTTTCAGCTCTTCTTCCCTGGACTGTTCCCAGTCCAGGACGGGTTCCCGTTAGCCCCAGAGGCCTGACCGCGCTCGCACCAAGCTCCACTCCTGTGTCCGTACCTCCGTGCGACCCGTCCAGAACGCTTCTCCCCTGCTCCTTCTCGCAAGTTCTCCTCCTCAGTGTATGCACTGCTGTGTATCTGGTCACCTACCTCTGAATCCCCCTCGCGGCTCCCCCCATTCCTGGTGTTGGCGACAGCCCGAGCCCTTCCTGAGCCACTCATCTCGTCCTGACACTCTTGCTGCCCTTCTCTCATCCGCTCCTCGTCCCCCAGCTGTCGTCAGGGCTTTTTCCTGCTTAGAACGGTCTGTCTGCTTCTACAGAAGCCCATCCCTGCCACGTGACCTTTCCACTTCAGGAACGTTCTGTGCTTGTCTGGGCTGCAGTGCCTGATCCTGCCTCCACAACGTCCACCTCTCCACTGGACTGTAAAGAAATGGCTTGAGATGTTTCTTACTCTCTGAAGTAGGTAAGCGATGCAGGGGGTATGGAAGGCATGCGGTGGGAAGTGAGTCCCCGCCCTCCACCCTCTGACCGCCCTGTCCCCTCCAGGGGCTGTCACCGGTCCCCGTGCCCAGCACAGCCTCCAAGCACTTGTGCAAACAACCATCTTCTGTGCAAGTAACCTCCGAGGCATCCTGTTGTATGCCTGCCTTTTTTCACCTGACACACCAACATCTTCCTCTTTCGACACATACGTGTGTCTCTGTTGGCTCCGTGGTCGTCTGGTTTTGGTCCTCTGGTTAGGACTGTGATGATGTCTTTGTACTGTCGTCAGTGCTGGGCAGAGTGGTTCTGTGTGGTTTCGGCAGCCTGGGAGTAACCGTTTGATCTTGCCTACCTGCCAGTGTAGCTGTAGAATGAATACCTAGGATTGGAACTTCCGAGTCCAACGACCCATTGATGCTCACGCCTGACACAGACCCTAATTGTCTTCCAGAGAGGTCGGAGCAGCTCCTCCTTGCATTTCTGTTGCCCTCGCATTCTCCCCACACCATGGTAACCAAGCCCTTGATCTGAGGTGTTTGCTAAGCTCTTTGGGGCACTGGGTTGTCTGAGATCCCGGGTCTGGGCAGGTGCGGGTGTCCCCTGGCCTCTCGTTCATGTTGGGCCCAAGTAGAAGCTTTGCTGAAGGGGTCTGCTGATTGTCCTGTGGTGAAGACCCTGTAACGAGGTATTTTGTGTATGGTGGCTCGTGGCACTTAATCTATTGAAAATAAATGTGGCAACAATTAAGTCTTATATAGTGGATAATTGCATAGCAAATTATTTGTGGTTTTTAGTAATAATTGCTTTATTTATTGAAGATTGCCTTGCCCCCCGCCAATGAAAAAATATGCTTTATTTGACTTACTGCTCATAGCACCTACCAGACTATCATGCCTGTTTTATAGAAGGAGAGACTGAGACTGCAGAAGAACGCCTTCCCCAAGCTGGTCAGCCAGAGTCTGTTTAGACTCCAGGATGCTGGCTCCCGTCCCCGCTCGGTGGTGGCATCTCTTGTGATCTTGGTCACACCCTCAGCCCTGCAGGTCTGGCTCCTTACCTGTGAAGCCAGGGTGATACCCTTTATTTTATTTTAATTTTTGTTAAGATTTTATTTATTTTACAGAGAACACAAGCAGGGGGAGGGACAGAGGGAGAGGGAGAAGCAGTCTCCACGCTGAGCAGGGAGCCCAACGCGGGACTCCATCCCAGGACGCTGGGATCATGATCTGACCCGAAGGCAGACGCTTCGCTGACTGAGGCCCCCAGGTGCCCCAAGGGTGACACTCTTTAAAGGGTGGTGAGGAGAGCCAAGATGGTGTGCAGAAACACTTCAGTCTCGCCTGGTTGCTTGGTGGAAGAGACACCTGATCCACGGCTGGTCCTTTCATTCTGTCAAGACAGGTCTTAGTGGTATGACCATTGCGGGCCCCTCCTGTGGGGCAGGGCAAAGCGGAGCTGCTCGAGATCAGTGGCCTGCACACAGAACTCACTTCTCTCTGTAGATTCCTGCCTCCAGTCCTTGCCCCAGACCAGTGAGCACCACGTGCTTTTGGTGGCATACTCTGACCACACATCTGCTTGTGTATTCACCGGCAACTGGCACGCAGTTCTTGCGATTAGCTTGTTCCCAATGAGTAAAACAGACCAGCAGTTCTACACCCACTATTCTGACCACGACTGACTGTCCCCGGCCAGATTGTTCTGAGGGGTGGGCTGACTGCTGTCACACAGGTGGGCCCCCACTTTGGAAAGGAGGGGACTGAGGCCAGAGAGGTGAAGTGAATTCTGCAGGTCACTCAGCTAGTAGGTGGTGGGTAGCCCTTGAGAGAACTCACGGAGCGCCGCTGCCGTGGCTGCTGCTACGTGGGCCGAGCCGGGGCCAAGGGGTCTGGGGTACAGCCTCCAGTTTGGCTACAGGCCTAGCTGGCACGTCCTGAGCCTCCCTGCCACCCCCAAGTCGGTCTGGATCACAGGCCCAAGCGCCACTGCTGGCATGCCCTTTCGTGCCAGCAGCCTCCTGTCAAGCCCTGCCCGCGGGCACGTGCTCTTCCTGCAGAGGACGGCCAGCACCATCGGATGGTTCCCCTGCGCTGCCTGGAGCGCAGCACCTGCCCCAGACCCGTGTGGCTCCCCACACTGACGACCTGGCATCCGGCCCTCCTCTGCCACGACCTGCCTGGTCCTTCCTCCTCCTGTGGCCCTGGGCTGTCCAAGAGAACTTGCTGCCATCCCACCACCTTGTCCTTTCCCGGGCCCTTACTGAAATACTGCCCACAACTGAGGTTCACCCCACAGTCCCTTCCTCAGCAGAGTAACCCCTGGCTGCTCTGCAGCCCTGGAACACTGAGCCCGGTCCCAAGTGGGTGCCCGTGTGCCACCGAACAGCCTCCCCAGCAGAGCTAGTATGCGATTCGGCCTTGGTGTGGCCCTGACCACAGGCGGCCCTGGTGATGTCTGCTTAGGGAACACAGCCAGAGCGACGGCCTCGGAGTCCCCGTGCCTCCTGAGGTCACTTCCCCTAACCCCGGGCTTGCTCCGCAACTCGCTTTATTTGGTGGACCCTTAGCAAGCGGGCCAGGAGCTTTAGGGGTGGCCTTCTCTTGCCGCTGAGACCTCTGCTGCCCTGTGAAGAAGCTTGGGACAACCATGTGGAGACAAGTGACCCAGCTGATGGCACAAACCACCAGACCTGGGAGTGAGGCCTGTAGCCGTGGTGGAGCCACCAGGAGACCCCGCGAGTGACCTAAGGAGGCCAGTAGAAGAACTGTCCAGACGAATCCAGTCCAGGCTGCTGTCCCACAGGACCGTGAGCACGTGGAATGACTGCAGCTTTAGGCCACCAATTCAGAAGCGGTTTGCCTCCGGCAGCAGATACCAAGACACGGGGAGAGGGGTGGGGCCAGGGGCATTTGAGAAGGGTCAGGCTGCAGAACAGGGCCGGGCTTTTGGTGCCTGGGGTGCTGCTCGGATCCCCAGCTCTGAGAGGCAGTGTCACAGGTCCCTTCCGGGAGGCAGCTGCAGGCTGCTGTGTCCTGCCTCAAGGGCTGGCAGTAGGGAGTCCCCACAGGGACACTTCGCTGTTGGGAAGCACTGGCGGCCCCTTGGTGCTGTTCCTCTGAGACCCCGGAGCCAGGCTGCAGCCCACGATGGATTGAGCGTATCTGTTGCGGGCGGGCAGGTGCTAGGGCTTTCTTGGCAGTTGCTCTCAACAACCTTCCAGGCTAGACTCGTAAGTCTGGGTCCTGCTGGCTGATCACCTTCTTCATTAAGGAGATTCAGGATTGAAATGCTTTCCCTACTGGCCTCTCCTCTCATTCCTTACACCCACATTGTCCTTGCCTTCCTGCTCTAGCCTCTGTGTGCCTGGAGCATCTTCTTCCAGCCCTGAGGCCAAATCGTGCCTGGCTAGAAACTGGGGGCTTGGATCCTGTCCCTGAGTCGCTGTGACCTTAGGCAAGTTTTAGTCCCTCCACATTCTCTTCCCCACCCTGGGAAGAGAGGGGCATTCCCTCTTCCTTTGGGTGACAAGGCAGGGAGGTGGCCATCCAGCTGCCTCCCTGACTAAATGACAGATATTTCCCCAGCTAACCTAGATTGGGTTGCGGGCAGAATGAGGCTGGGGAATGTCCCAGTCTTTCTGGGAGCAGCCAGGAGGACTGATGTTCCTAGAGGCCTGTTCAAGCAAAGTGCCAAGGCCAGCATGCTCTACACAGCCCTTAGGCACCCTTGGCACCCAGCAGCAGGATGGGGAGCGGAGCTGGGGCTGCCTTAGAGGCAGCCAGCCTGGAGCCCGAGGCCCAGTCCCTGCTCTGCTGCATGGGGTCAGGGGAGTCATTCAGTCGCTGGGAATTGTGGTAAAAGGAAACGGTGCCTTGGGTTCATTTGGTTGTCAGCAAGTATTTGCTGGCTCCTGCAGTGTGGCCCTGGAAGAGTGACTGAGCAAGACCGGTGAGGTCCCTGCCCTCAAGGAGCACACTGTTGGGGAAACAAGGAAGTGGGAACATCCACATAACTAAAATAACCACGGGCTTCCTGTGATGAGATTAGTTGGCTAGGCTGGGATGGACCAGAGGGTAACCACTGGCCCATCTCAGCCCAGAGCCTCCTGCCCTGTGTGGCATCTGAGAAGTCCTCATCAGCAGCTTTGGTTTAACTTCAGGAGACGGAGCCCATCCTGCCAGGAGCATAATCCATCCACGAGCCAGGGTTTGGTAATTAACAGGTTTAGCTGCTCAATGGGTTGAAGGCTCTCAGCAGTGGGAAAGCAGCCCTGGATATGAGGCATGAAGGCAAAGGCAGGCAGGTCCCCAGTGCAGCATGACCTAGGCTAGGATGTGGACCTGCCCTTCCTTACATCCCCACCTCCGAGCCCAGCTTGTAGTCTCTGAATGCCATTTCCCAATAAAAGGAACCAGGGATTTTTGGAGAAGTGGCTGGTTTCAGATAGGGCAGGAAGCATACAAGGAGAGCCTGGGAGTCTTGTGCCACAGCCCAAAGAAGCACCCAGAAAATAATGGAGTTGTATCTAGAGGACATGGAAGCCAACGTAAGAGACCTCCCACTGGCCTAACGTGGACCAGTTTGCTATCAAAAGCATAATGACTGACTGAAATGCAGCCAGTAGAAGAATCCAAAAGTTCATAATGATAATACAACACCCAATGATCACGCCTGGACACTAGAGGGTATCATCACACGTATTCAACTTTCCTATCCAAACTTTTCAGGACACCTCCAATCACCAGGAGCAAACATTCCTTACAGAAGAATTCCAGCTCATACATGCAGACGACATGAAAATGACTTAATTCACAGCCTACTGTAAAATCACAGACCTAATCACAAATCATTGGTGGCTGCTAAAACTTACATTGAGTAGATGGGTTGGCAGAGAACTTGGTAACAGATTAGGCTGAACCGGAACCTACCAACAACCTCAACAGTCCTCAGAGAGGACTGTGGGAGATGGCAGAGTAGAAACAGTGGGGATCTGTGTCTCCACCTAGACGACAGTTATACCAGCAGAATCTGCCTGACATCGTTGTTTTGGAAATCTGGAGCCTACTGAAGCCTTGCAACTTCCCAGGCGGGTCTTGGACAATAAATGGTGATGGCAGTCCCTCAGTTTCAGCTCATGGCATCACATACAGCAGATACCCAGGCCCATGGCAGGCAGCAGGGGCCCGTTCCTGGAGCTGCCTGTGGGAGCAAGAGTCCTGTCCTCCAAATATCTGGGTCTGTGTTCTGACCATGGAGGTGCAGACACAGAGGCAGGTAGACATTATTGCTGCAGGCCCCTCCCCCTCAACAGAAACAACCTCCAGGGACTTCAGGGACCAAAACTTTGACCCCCCACCCCCATTTTCTCTTTCCCCTCTGGGATCCAGACATTGAAGACTAGGACATCCAAAAGGAATTGCACATATGGAGGAAATTAGAAAGTCACTGCACCATTCAGGAAATGTCCAAGGAAGCCCAAAGCTTATACCTCAGGCAGATCCCTGGCACATGGTGGCCTACAGCAGTAAGAACAAAACAACAACAGTGGCAAAGGTTGAGGAAGGCAAGGATCTAATCGCCAGAGTTACCACATTATTAGATTCAAATGTCTAGTTTTCAACAAGAACAAAACATACAAAGAAATGGTCCATTCAAAGGAAAACATAAACCAACAGAAACTGTCCCTGAGGAAGAGCAGATGACAGACCTACCAGAGTTTAAACGACTGTTGTAAAGATGCTCAGGGATCTAAAGGAGGATGAGGAAAAAGAAAACAATGTATTAATCAAATGGAAATCACAATAAAGAGATAAACTTACAAGGAAACCAAGAAAAGTCCAAAGCTGAAAGTACAATACTGGAAGTGAGTAATTTACTGGAGGGATCCAACAGCAGGTTAACCAGGCAGAAGAATCAGGAATTTAAAGATGGGATCATTGAAATGATCAAGTCTGAGGTCAGAAAGAATAAAGATTGGTGAAAAGCGAACAGAACCTAAGGGACCATCAGATAAACTAATGTACTGACTGTGGGAGTCTCGGGAGGAAAAGAGTGCAGTGAGAAATTATTTGAGGAAATAACAGCCAAAATTTCCCAAGTTTTTTGAGAGCTACGAATATGAACATCCAGGAAGCTCAGTGAACCCCAACTAAGATGTGTCTCCCCAAGACACATTGTAACAAAACTGTCCAAAGCCAAAGAGAGTCTTGAAAGCAACAAGAGAGAAGCAAGTCACTACATAAAAGGGACCCTCAGTAAAATGATGAAGAGTGTCTCTTCAGGGGGCCAATATATCAAAGGGCTGAAAGAATCCTACATCTAGCAAAACTGTCCTTCAAAAGTGAGGGAGAAATTAAGACAAGATAACCGTAAGCTGAGAGTTTGTCACCACTAGACCTGCCCTGCAGGAAATCCTCAGGGCACCCCTGCAGGTCAGAATGAAAGGATACTGGACAGTAAGTGGAAGGTCTGAAGAAATTAAGACCTCAGTAAAGGTAATACACGGGCAATTATACAAGCTACTATTATTGTGACAATGGTTTGTAACTCCACTTTTTTTGTTTTGTTTTCTGCATGATTTAAGAAACTAACATTTTAAAAAATCAAAAGCTAGTATTATTGTAGTCTCATTGTAACTCCATTTTCCCCCTAAATAATATAGAAGACTAATGCATTAAAAGAAAAGCAATTACTAGCTTAAGCTGCTGGACACACACATATAAAGTTGTAATTGTGACACTGAGAACTGAAAGGGGTAGGGAGAGCTGTAAAGGGGGAGAGTTGTATGTTACTGAAGCTAAGTTGATATAAATTAAAATTAGGGTTTTATAATTTTGGGATGTTAAATAGAATCCTCATGGTAACCACAAAGAAAACAGTGACAGAATATATGTTCAGAAATGAGAGGGGAGGGGCACCTGGGTGGCACAGTGGTTAAGCATCTTCCTTCGGCTCAGGGCGTGATCCCGGCGTTATGGGATCGAGCCCCACGTCAGGCTCCTCTGCTATGAGCCTGCTTTCCTCTCCCACTCCCCCTGCTTGTGTTCCCTCTCTCGCTGGCTGTCTCTATCTCTGTCGAATAAATAAATAAAATCTTAAAAAAAAAAAAAAGAAAAAGAAATGAGAGGGGAATATATTGCACCACAGAAAAATCAAATAAATGCAAAAGAATACAGTAATACAGGAATTAAAGGACAAAAACCTATAAGAAATATAGAAAACAAATAACAAGATGACAGAAGTAAGTCCTTCCTTAACAGTATTTAAATGGAAATGGATTAAATTTATCAGTCAAAAGGCAGAGATTGGCATGATAGATTTTATTTTTTTAAAGATCTATTTATTTATTTTGAGAGAGTGTGTGTGTAAGCCCGCATACTCATGTGCACATGGGTGGTGGGACAGCAGGAGAGAATCTTCAAGCAGACTCCCTGCTGAGCACAGAGCCCAACTCGGTGCTCAATCTCACCACCCATGAGATCCTGGCCTGAGTGGAAACCAAGAGTCAGATGCTTAACCAGCTCAGCTACCCAGGTGCCCCTGGCAGAATGGATTTTTTAAAAATGATGCACTGAATGCTGTCTGTAACAAACTCAGCTGAGATCCAAAGACACAATGAAGGGAAGTAAAAAAAGATAGTCCATGCAAATAGTAACCAAAACAGAGCAGGGTGACTATACTCAGACAAAATACACTTGATTTTTATTTATTTTTTTAAGATTTTATTTTTAAGTAATCTCTACACCCAGTGTGGGGCACAAACTCACAACCCCAAGATCAAGAGTCACACACTCCACCAACTGAGCCAGCCAGGCAGTACTAAACAGTCCACATTTAAATATCAGTGGATCAAAGAAGAAATCACAAGTTTAATTAGAACATACTCAGAGGTAGATGATAATGAAAACACAACATACCAAAACTACGAGACGCAGTGAAAGCTGTGTTAAGGGGAAAGTTTATAACTATAAATGCTTACTTACACACAACGTTTTCAAACAAAAACAAAAAACAAAGATCTCAAATCAAGAAGCTAACTTTACAACTTGAGGAATTAAAAGAGAACCTAACTCAAAAGCCAGCAGAAGGAAATAATAGAGCAGAGGTAAATCAAATAGAAAACAGAAAAACAGTAGAGAAAATCAATGAACCCAAAAGTCAGTTCTTTGAAAAGATCAACAAAATTGACAAACCTTTAGCTGGACTAAGAAAAAGACGACTTCAACTTCCTAAAATCAGAAATGAAAAGTGTGGCCATTACTGCTGATTCTACAGAAATAAAAAGGATTATAAGAGAGTAGTGTGAGCAGCTGTATGCCAACAAATTGGATAACCGAAATAAAATGGAAAAATTCCTATAAACACAAAACCTACCAAAACTAAATAATGAAGAAATAGAAAATCTGAATAGAGCTATAAGTAGTAAGGAGGTTAAATCAGTAAAAAGAAAAATGTCCCAACAAAGAGAAAGCCTTGAATCTAATGGCTTCACTAGGGACTTCTACCAAACATTTAAAGAATTAACACCAATACTTATCAAACTTTTCCAAAAAAAATTGAGGGAACACTCCCTAACTCATTTTATGAGACCAGCATTACCCTGATACCAAAGCTAGAGAAAAACACTACAAGAAAAGATACCTAGTGACCAATATCTCTTATGAATATTGATGCAAAAATCCTCAACAAAATATTAGCATACTGAATTCAACAGCATATTAAAAAGATCATACACCATGACCAAGTAGGATTTATTCCTGGAATGTAAGGATGGTTCAACATATGAAAATTGATCAGTGTAATTCATCACATTAACGGAATGAAAGAAGGGAGCACCTGGGTGGCTCAATCGGTTCACCGTCTGACTCTTGATCTCAGGGTCATGAGTTCAAGCCCCACATTGGGCTCCACGCTGTGCATACATCATACTTTAAAAAGAAGAAGGAGGAAGAAGAAGGAGAAGGAGGAAACACGACATATGAAAATCTTGGTGTGAATGGGGTGCCTGGGTGGCTCAGTCGGTTAAGTATCTGATTCTTTTATTTTTTTTTAAAGATTTTATTTATTTATTTGAGAGAGAGAGTGAGTGAGCGAGCACAAGCAGGGGAGCAGCAGAGGGAGAGGGAGAAGCAGGTTCCCCACTGAGCAGGGAGCCCAATGTGGGGCTTGCTCTCACAACCCTGAGATCATGACCTAAGCTGAAATCAAGAGTCGGACGCTAGGGCACCTGGGTTGCTTAGTCAGTTAGGCATCTGCCTTCGGTTGCAGTCATGATTCCAGGGTCCTGGGATCAAGCCCCGCATCAGGCTCCACACTGGATATGGAACTTGCTTAAGATTCTCTCCCTCTTCCTTTGCCTCTCCCCCACTAAAAAAAATAAAAATAAAACAAAAAACACAGGATCATCTTAATTAATGCAGAAAAAAAACATTTGACAAAATTCAACACCTTTCCATGATAAAAACACTCAACAAAAAACACATGATCATCTTAATTAATGCAGAAAAAAAAACATTTGACAAAATTCAACACCTTTCCATGATAAAAACACTCAACAAACTAGGAACAGAGGGAATCTAAATCAACCTAATAGAAGCCATATATGAAACTCCCACAGTAACATACTCAATAGAGACAGACTGAAAACCTTTCTGTAAGATCAGGGAGAAGGTGAGGAGGCAAGCTTTCACCACTTCTATTCAACATAGTACTGGACATCCTAGCCAGAGCAATTTAGGCGAGAAAAGGAAATAAAAGTAATTCAAAATTGGAAAAGAAGAAGTAAAATCATCTTTGTTCATGGATGATATGATCTTACGTGTGGAAAGTCCTGAAGATTCCACAAAGAAACTGTTATAACTAGTAAATCAGCAAAGCAGGGGGATACAAAGTCAACACACAAAAATCAGTTGCACTTCCTACACAAACAACAAACAATCTGAAAACGAAATTAAGAAAACAATTTACAGTGGCATCAAAAAGAATAAAATACTTAGGAATAAACTTAACCAAGGAGGGAATAGACTTGTACACTAAAAACTACAAAACGTTACTACAAGAAATTAAAGAAGACAGATAAATGGAAAGACATCCCATGTTCATGGATTGGAAGGCTTAATATTGTTAAGATGTCAATACCAACCAAGACGCCATGTGCTGGAGTGGCTCTTTGTGTCCAGCAGGAGAAGATGCAGGTAGAAAGCTGTTCTGCTTCATGGCGGTGCTCAGCTGTCTTAGGGTTATCCCACTCTGCTTCCCCTGCAACCTCACATCCTAGAGACTGGTTGCTGGACACCAGACTCTAGGACTTAATATATTTTTATTTTTTCCTTCACTAGGCCAGGATTTCTTAACAGTGGTACTACTGACATTTTAAAGATGTGATAAATGTATATATTGATTTATAATAAATAATCACAACCATAAAGATAGTTAACATATCCCTCACTTCACAAGATCTACTCACTTAACAAGTTTCAAGTGTACAATACAGTATTGTTAACGACATGTTGTATGTTAGATCCCAAGAATGTATTAACCTTCTAACGGAAAATTTGTAACTATGCGTGTGCTACAGACACCAGGGTGATCAGCAGAACGGAGAAGAATCTAGAAAGGCAGGTAGATGAGATCTCTGAGTTTACTGCTTTTGAACCACATGCATTCCCCAAATATACATAGCTTGGGGGATAGAAAGCTGAAGATTTACTGGCTTGAGGGACCAGTGGACATAATTTGATGCTGGCAGAGAAGCTGTGAATATAGGAGGGAATCCTCAGAAGCAAGGGAGCCACAAGGATAATGAGCGCCCATGTATACACTTTACTGAAATCCTTGACTGACTGCCAGACGATACAGGCACAGGGGAGTTCCCCCAGGGAGCAGGATAACAAAACCTGGAGCTAGAAGCAGAAGAGAATGAGCAGAGAATATTGGCTGCTTGTAGTATGAATGTAGGCACATTACCTGCCCTCTTAAGCAATAACAATAACAACATGATCATCATAAGAACACAACAGAATCCAGAGTCACTACAATGTATTATCCAAAATGTCCAATTTTCAACCAAAGATTAATAGACATGCAAAGAATCAGGAAGGTATGATTCATGATCAGGAAAAAGACAGTCAATAGAAATTGACTCCCAAGTGGACCCAGATGTTGGATTTAACAGACAAAAATTTCAAAACATGTATTATAGGTATATATCAATCATTAGGAGATCATTATTTTAATGAGTGAATAGATAGGGAAACTCAGAAGAATTTTAAAAACTACTAAAAATCGAATTTCTAGAGCTGTACAGGATAAGAACTGAAATGAAAATTTTGTGGGTTTTTTAAATGGTATGACTAGCAGATTGGAAATGGCCAAAGAGGGCGCCTGGGTGGCTCAGTCAGTTAAGCATCTGCCTTTGGCTCAGGTCATGATCCCAGGGTCCTGGGATGGAGCCCCGCATTGGGCTCCATGCTCGGTGAGGAGTCTGCTTCTGCCTCTCCCCTTGCTCCTCCCTCTGCTCATGCTCCCTCTCTCTGTCAAATAAATAAATAAAATCATTAAAAGTAAATAAATAAAAATAAAAAAATTTTTAAAGAAAAACAAAAGAAATGGCAGAAGAACTGCTGAACTTCTAGATCAATAGAAAGTAAACAATCCCAAAAATGGAGACTACAAAATGGGAAGAAAAATGAACAGAGTGTCAGATATATGTGGGACGATATGAAGCAGCCAACATGTATCTAATTGAGTCAGAAAGTGAGGACATGGAGAAAGGGACAGGGAGCATATTTGAAGAAATAATAGAAAACGGCCCCAAATTCTGTGGGAAGCGTTAAAATAGATTCAAGAATCTCCATGAACCTAAGGCCGGATGAAAACAATGGAAACCACTCCTAGGGATATCATAGTCCAACTGCTAAAAGCCAGAGAGTGAGAAAATCTTGAAAGCGGCAAGAGAAAAAGAACAGGTTATATAGACAGGGAATAGTTCTAAAATTAACAGCTGACTTCTCAACAGAAGGACTTTAGAATATCATACTCCAAAGTGCTAAAATGAAAAACTGGCAAACCACTCTATGTCCAGCAAAACCTTCAAAATGAAGGCAAAAGAAGGAAATTTTCTATAAACAAAAATTGAGAGAATTTGTTCCAAGCAGGTCTTCACTGTAAGAAATGCTAAAGGAAGATGTTCAAAGTAAAAGGAAACAACCGGACAGGTAGGAATGGATGTCCATGGAGTGGTAAATACCAGCGTAAGAGACTAGATGGATGGTCTGGTTCCAGATGAAAGAAGCCACTCGAATTCGAACACAGAAGTTTTAACAAGGAATTGTAAATTGGTAAGAGATGGTTAACTCCCGATATGGAAAAAAGAGAACTTTAGGGATTACAGGAATAACAAAAGCAGAAAAGAGCTGCTACGTCTAGTGCTCGGGGAGAATAAATTAAGAACCTTGAAGAGGGATGTCTGCCCCACGGGCTGAGATTCAGAGCTCCAGGGAATGTGCAGCCCAGCTGTGGCAGAAACAGGACAGAAGATTCTGGCTGAAGCTGGTTCACAGGAAGTGACCCACTGATTGGCCAAGAAACTCACTGGAGAGAGAGCACCAGTGGGCTTCCTGCAAGCTGCTGGCCACAGGTGGACAAAAAGTCCAGGGCAGGACCAGAAGCTGGGGCTTGGTTGTGGCCTTGCAGTGGCCCTCTTGCGCCCTCTGTTGGCAAAGCCCAGCATTGCTCTGGCAGCAGAAGGAATATTTACAGGGTCCAGCTCCCAGTTCACAGCATAGCGCAAAGAAGGGCAGCTTTGGAGCTGAGAGGCCAGGCACTGATAACCGGCGAGCTATATCCTTACTTCTACTTTTTTTGTTGTTTTAAAGATTTTATTTATTTATTTGACGGAGAGAGACAGAGACAGCCAGCGAGAGAGAGAACACAAGCAGGGGGAGTAGGAGAGGAAGAAGCAGGCTCCCAGCGGAGGAGCCTGATGCAGAGCTCCATCCCAGAATGTCAGGATCACACCCTGAGCCAAAGGCAGACGCTTAATGACTAAGCCACCCAGGTGCCCCTACTTTTACTTTTTAAAAGCTTCTTTAAAAAACATTGTTAAAAGAGCAAAAGTAGTAACACCGTATTTGCTGTGTCTATAACAGAGACATAGATGACAATACCCCTATGGGTGGAGTAAATGGAAATGTCCTGCAGCTGTGTTTTAGCTGAAGTAATCCAGAACGAATTCCAGGTAGATTTGGGATACGTTGAAATGCACATTTGAATCTCTAGAGCAACCTTTGAAAAAACAATATATGCAAAGACATACTGCTGGAAATTCAATAAGAAAATTATAAAATACTAAAAAATATTGTGGTAACACAAAGGATGGCAGGAAAAGAAGAACAGAGAAACCAACAAAGAGCAAAATGGCAGATCTAAATCTAACTTCAACCATGAGTCCATGTAGATGGAGTAAACACCCCAGTTCAAAATTAAACATTGTTGGACTGGATAAAAAGCAAGGTCTGACTCCAAGCTGTGTACTTGCATGCAAAGGCACAGACAGTTTGCAAGTAAAAGTCTGGAAAAAGCTATGCCTGGTAAACGGCCTAGGAAAGCCGGAGGTTATACTAATACCAGGGTCTACGGATTCCCTCCCTGCATCGACTTTAAGGGGAAGCATTTTATTAGAGACAAAGAGGGACAGTTCATAATGATGAAAGGGCCAGCTGAGCAGGAAGATGAAACAATTATAAATGGGTACGCACCTCATAACAGAACTTCAAAACACAGAAGGCAAAATCTGACGCGATAAGAGAGGAGACAAGTGCCTGGAGATTTCACCTCTCACAGTATTGATCAAACAGCAAGGTAAACCTGTGGCCCAGGAAGTGGGAAACCAACAGAATCTTGGAGGCATGGGAACCAGGCTGAGTCCCTGCTACCAGGAACAGCCCCCAAATCGCAACCTCAAAGCACTTCCATGAGGACGCCGCTGCCTTAGCTCCGGGCACAGACCCTGCAGGCTGCACCCACCCCCACCATGGAGGCTGGACACTGGAGCCTGAGACACTGCCACCTTCCCAGCATGATCTCACAGTCTCTGGCTCTTTCTGTCACTTGCTCCATTTTCTGAGCTCACCCTCTGAGTTTGCTCAGGCCTCACGCAAGCCACCCCACAGAGCGTCATCCTCCAACAGTGGCTGTTTGTCCCATTGCTGATGAGACGGGTTTGGAGAATTTACGGACTCGCCCCAAATTCTGCAGCAAGGAAGTGATGTGGGCTGGATTTGAGCCAGGGCTTGTGATCCAGAGGATCACTCCCTGCTGCTGAACACCTGTCAGGATGGGCTTGTCTCTAGGCTGTGAGCCCCTCTCTGGAACTGTCAGGAGAAAGGAACTCCCCAGTGGCTGGCCTGATGCAGCCTGGATGGAGCAGAGCCCTGCTGGATCTCCAAGGCTGGTCAGGGTTGGGGTGGGCAGGTTGGAGGGGAGGAGCCTCTGGGGGAAGAACGGGCAACAGCCCAAGCACCTGGGCCACTTGGGCCACCTTCCAGTCATCACGGGAAGAGCGCAGCTGGTACTCAAGGTATGGGGGGAAGGCATTGGCAGGATGAGGAGCTGTTAGGCTTCACCTCATATGCCTGCGTCCAGGTGGGGGAAGCTGGCTCTGCAAGAGCCCTCCCTGTTGCCTAGGCAACAGTGAGCCACACAGGGCCCTCCAGGGTTGCAGTCCGAGATGCCTGTCCCCACCCCATTCCTTGGGCTGCTTCTTGGGTGGTTCCCAGGGGAGGTGGAGGGCCACACAGGTAACACAGGCCCCCGGAGAGCTGCCTAGCTGGGGGATAAGCCCAATGAGACCTGGGCTCCAGGAACTACTGGAAGCAACCTGTGGGGTTATCAAGGGCCTGCATGCATGGGGGGGTATGTGGAGGGGAGCCCAATGACTTTGGGGTCATTACTGTTCCCAGGACTTCCTGACAGGCTTGGGGTGCAAAGTCCCCAAGAAGCTATTTTGGGTGGATCCCCTAGCCCTCCGGCTTTATCCAGAAGTCCAGAGGCAGATCCCAGTCCTGGTCCTCAGGCCGCCCCCAAGGGACATCAGCTGGGGGTGACAGTCACTGGACGCTCAAGAGAAGGCCCACCAATGAGACTCAAGCTGTACCCCCACCCCATGCTCTGGGGTCTCCTTCCGGTGACCGTTGTGCTCTGCATGGCCCGGAGAGTCCTTCTGTCTGCTTGAACCATGCGCATTGGCAGCCTACATCCTGGGCGTGCAGAGAATGGCTCACAAGTGGGGTCCGGGTCCCTGGGTGGAAGCTTTAGTGGACGGGGTGGGCAGGACATAGGGGACCACTTCAGAGGCTCTCCTCTCTCCCTGACATCTGGAATGCAGGTGAGCTTGGGGAGCCAGTGGGCATTAGAACCCCCCCACCCCTACCCCCAGAGAGGGAGGCTGTCCTGAGGCTGGAGAGGGGTTGTGGCTCCTCAGAATGTTCTGAGGCTGTAGAAAGCCTGGAGGCCGGCCAGGGCCTGTCCCTGCCTTCCTACCTGCATTCTCGGGCCACTGGGCGACCAGGGGCAACTCTGGGGAAGGGAGAGGGGAAGAGAGCAAGGTCCTATGAGGCTGGCAAGGCCCCTGCAGAGAGAGGCTCTCGGCTCAGCCAGCCATGGCCCATTTGGGCTTCGTGTACACTGTGCAAGGAGCAATCCGGTGGATGGTAACCATGACCTGGAGCCTAGGGTCCTTGACAGAAGGCGTGCCTGCCCATTTCTTAGCCCTCTGCCCCAAACAGACACTTTATGATGGCAACAAATACACATGCTGTCAGGACCTGCTCAGAGGCCTTCCGCAGGGCAGGCAAGGTGGGGCAGGGCTGCTGGCTTGGCCTGCACTGCCCCACCTGGGCCAAGAGAGACTGGTGCAGCTGTGGGGGCGCAGTCAGCCGAGGACCGACGTGCTCCAGCTCCAGCACCCAGCCCTGCCCTCATCAGATGCTGTACGAGGGGAGCAGGGGCTTCAGGACGGAGCCCACATGCGGCTGCGGGCAGATAGATGCTGGCTCTCCCCTCCCTCCTCTCCCCCTTCGTGTACTGTCCGGCCAGGGTCTGGTGCAGGGGGAGTGCGGGGACCATGCTCCCACCCACTGGCAGTTGTGCGGGTGCGAGGATCTTGGTTCTGCCGGGCTGCATGCAGCGGCCCCAGCACAGGAAGCCTGCTTGTGATGCCCACAGTGGTGCCGAGTGGATGCTCAACCCTGGAGGAAGAACACAGTCTCGAGGACAGAACTGGGCTGTGGTCACCCTCTCCAAACGCCAAATTAGCCTTGCGAGTCCTCAGCTGCTCCAGGGGGATTCTCCTGCCCGCACCTCTGCACCTTCTGGTGACGCGTGCGACTCCGGCGCGGGGCTACCTGCGCCCGATTCCCAGGCGCCTCAGTGCTCTGCCCCAGGCCCGGGCACCGGCTGCCGGCACTGACACTGAAAAAGGACGACCCACAAAAAACCCCTGTGCCCTTCAGGCCACGCTGGGAATAGTCACGAGGTGTGATATTTTGAAAACATGAGGTCGATGTCAAAGAGTGTGGCTCAGCCCTCCACCCAGACCTCTGGCGCCCTGGCTGCTGTATTTTGGTGACGGAACCTTTTTAGCCTGCAGAACGTGTCACTTCCAAGAAGGTTTGGATTGAAAAGCCATCAGGCATCAGCCTATTCTTATCAGCTGTGCAGGGGCATAGGGGGCTGGGGGGCTGGGAGTGGGGCCCCGGTCTCTGCTCCCTCTCTGCCTCGGGACTGAAACGCTTATGCCCAGACTCACCCCTTCATGGGGCACAGCTCACATCTGTCTCTGATGCTCTGGAAACATCAGCCACAGTGTATGGATCCTCTGTTGACCCCTGAGCTGGGTGCCAGGCTCGGCTGCCACCCTGGGACATCAGACTCACAGTGCCTGGAGGGCCGGTGAGGAGGCCGTGCCCTGACGGTTAAGTGGGTACAGAGCTGATGCACTGGCCAGGATTCCCTGCTCTGGCTCTGAAGTCCAGGGTACTGCTTTGTGGCTTCAGGGACTGTGGTCAGCCCTTAAAATGGTGGGGCTCTGAGCAGGACAGGGGTCGCCCAGGGTGGCCAGATCCAACCCTTCCTCATTACCCCTGCAGCTCAGGGCAAGGATCTAGGGTCCCACAGCCTGGCTCATCTCCCAGCGAGGTCGAGGCTCCCCATGCCTGCAGGCTGGGGTCTGGCCGCCTATTCCTGTCCCACCACCTGCCGGGTGGCTAGGCGGAAGGGGTGCAGGGGGCAAGGCCCCAGCTATTTTTAGCGCCTTCAGCTCCAAAGCTGCTGTAAACACTGCGTCCCGGCCTCTCTCAGCCTAGAGACCTCCCCTCCCCATCGGCATGACTGAGACTGCGGCTGTCACATGTCCCTGTGAGACCTGGAGGAGATTCTGTGACATTTTCTGCAGACAGTCCTCTTCCTGCCACAGAAATCCACCCTGTGTCCCCAGCTCCCTGAGTTCTCCCCAGAGCTGGGTGTCTGGACCAGTCCACAAAGCCCAACCGCAGGCCCTGTGCATAAGCCGTGTGCATCCCCAAGCTGCCACCAGGGCCACCATCAGCTGCTCCACACAGTGCCCAGCTGCAAGGGTTGGGACTGCGCTTGATGTCACCTATTTTGCATATGTACCTTCCTGCATTAGCATTTCGGGATTTAGCTAGAGAGCCCAGGCAACGGCCTGCCCACGCACATCCCAGGGGCTGGACTGTGGGGAGGGGGAGGACTGTGGTGTGTGGCTGTCCATCAGCTCCTGTCCCCAAAGCCTCAGTGGCGCCTGTGTGAGGAGGCACCCCCATCTCTGTGCTCTGGCTTTCTTCGTGGTCAGAGCTGGCCGGGACTGATATCTCCGTGCCATGCTTACCACCCACCCAGTGAAGTCTTCCTGGCTTATCATTCTGTTTTCCCAGAGCAGGTGGGGGCAGGGCCTCTCCCTGTCCATTATTTGGCAACAGCGAGACACCGAGCACCCAGGCAGAACATTCTGGGTTTTGCTTGAATTAGCCAGAAAAACAGCAGGGAATGTTTGAGATATGTGAATATTTGTGGCTGTGCAAGCCCAGAATCAACAAACAATAATCAGCAAATCAACAAAAATTATACCAACAATCAACAAATAATAATACACCAGGAATCCGTAAGTAATAAGAGAGCTAGGCTGAGCACTCTGGCGCCTCTCAGCTCGTTCATGGCTCTTTCCACGAGCCCAGCCCCGGCACCTCAAACCTCCCGCCCTATCCTTGGTGCTCTTCCCAGATGAGGAAGTCAGAGCTCAGAGGGGTCACAGGGCCCATACCAGTGCCCGGAAAACAGAGGGACAGCAAGGACCTGGGTGCAGGCAGCTCATCTGGACGAGGGTCCAGGGACACAGGAAGGGGACCCAGATGGAGCCAGTGCAGGCAGAGGGCTGGAGCTGGTCTCTGCTGCAGGCTCTCAGGGCTCGATCCACTGCGGACCCTGAGGAATCATCCAGCGTGCACCTCGGGAAGGGAGGCTGGATATTTACCCAAAGACTCTGATCCGGTTGGTTGAGGATTGCAGCTGGGGGCGATGACACTCCAGCACTTTCTGCTGGGAGCTGGTCCGGTGGCTTTCCTGGCTTCACAGAAACCGTGCCCCTTGAGGCTGGAACAACTTTTCCTCAGCTGCCATGAGCCCTCTGCTGGCACAGGCCTGACACAGGACCTGGGCTCATCAGCACTGTCCCCCAGGGCTGTGCAGAAATCGGAGTACAGGCCAGGGACACCCGAGAGGCTCTCGGGTGTCCCTGGCCCAGGAGCATTCTTCAGACCACATGGCCTTGGGAGAGAAGGTGACAGTGATGTCAAGGTCTGCTCCTACGAAACACCCCAGGGTTCAGGGTCAACAAAAGCCTCTGCTTTTCAACCACAGCAATGTGTCCCAGGACCCCCCCCCCCCACCGAATGGCCCTGCAGGAAGCCTCCTGCCCAGAGCTCAGTGATCCCAAAACCGGGTCTCCTGTGGTCAGGAACAAGGATGTGGACACAAAGCAAGGCGCCCCCACTCTGGCAAAGCCTGCGTGGATGAGGACAGACATCCCAGGGCAGCTCCATCACAGCCCAAATCAGGGAGATGAATCCAGGGCTTAGGCGGTCAGGGCTCATGGTGGGGTTCTGGAGAGCAATCACGGGGGCCCCAGGAGGAAGTCACAGGCTTGTCAGAGGTGGAGAATGCAGACAAGTCTGTCTGGAAGCATTTGTGTTTTATGCTGCGTGTACTTGCTAAGCTGTGTGCCTGTCTTAGATCTGGCTCACGGGTGGCAGCGCCCCAGGGTGGGAGAAGCCGGAGGTCCCTGGCTCCCACCTGCAAGTGCTGGGGGTCCACGCAGCTGCACTCAGACCCCACCTGCGCCGCTCAGGAGCTGTGTGACCCCCTGCGATTACTTCCCCTCTCTGGGCTTCAGAGATGATGGAACCTCCTTATGGGGGCAGTAATAAGTGAGACGATGGGGGGGGTACACTCAGCGTGCTGGGGAGAGGAAGCAGTGCGGGGAGCTACCATCATTGTTAGGATTATCAGTGGTGGTGGTAGTAGTATGGCGGGACAGACTGCCATTTCTTTTCAAGATGCTCTGTGTGGCTTTTCTTCTGACCCACATTCAGGGGCCACAGCTGATCAGCTTCTGTGTCCCCTCCTGGCCCCTTGCCACTCTCCCTCCCTCCTTCTTCATCATGGTTTGAATCCTGGGAAGGGCCAGCTAAGGCCACAACCAAGTGCCAGACCCTCCTTGTGGGGGCTGGGGACAGGTCTGGAGAATGACATTTGACCTTGTGTAATGCGCAACCTGTGCAACTTCACAGGGCTGCCCGGGAAGGGCTCTTCCTTGGAGCTATCTGATGCAGTTGCTCTTTGAACAGTGCACTTTGAACCATGTCAGGGCCCTGAAGGGATCTCTTCAGATACTTCTAGATTCCTCTCCAGATCCTTTAGGCCCAACCTCCCCCACCAACCTTCTCCAGGACTCCCTCTATTAGGTTCAGCTCTGGCTCACCTCAGAAAAGTCTTCCCAGCCACTGGGCTTTCCTGGAGGGCTCACGCCCTGTCCCATCTGTGATTTATATTTGCTGTGGGACAGTGTAGTGAGGGTCTCCTGCCTGCTGGTGCTGCGGGTAGCCATGTGTGCTGACCGCCAGCGTTGCCCCACCTGCAGGAGGCCTGTCCCTTTGAAGCCCTGGGCGGGAAATGTCTGAATGAATAACCACTGTCTTCTCGAAACTTGCCTCTCTGCCATTCCCAGCACCTGCTCCTGCCTGGTCCTTCTCCCAACCCTCAGCGGTGGCACCACTGACCACCCGGCCACCCAAGCCTCGGTCCTGAGCATCACCTGGTTGGCCATCCCACCGTCCTGGTCCTCAGGCCACCAGCCCCGGCTCTGCTGCCTCCAGCAGCACCCCAAAGCTGAGCCTCCTGTTTGGTGTCTCACACTGCTTGCCCAGCTCGGGCCCTCAGCACCGTCCCTGGGACCCTGCCTCCCGCCTCCACTCCTTCCTACAAGTCTGTCCTCCACACGGGCCAGCAGGGGCTCTGCCGGAGTGCACATCTGACCAGGTCCCCCCTCTTCCATGGCTCCCCTTGGCCCTGAGGTAAAGTGCAGCTTCCTGGGCCTTCAGCAGCCTGGCCCCTGCTCTCCCTTAGCCTCCTCCAGCCCCTGCTCCTGCTGCGCCCTCTGGCTGGATGTCCTTGGCTGGCTGGCTCAGGCATCCCCTCTGGCGAGATCCCTCTGATGCCCCCAGGCCCCCACATGCTGGGTACACACCCATATGTCCACCCTGTGGGCGTGAAGTTGTTTCCCCACTAAAGGGAAGCCTTTTAAGGGCTGAGACCATGTGTTATTCTCCCACACTTCCCTCCCTGCGTGGGGAAGACTCAGCCCCGGCCCACGGTCATCGTTCTTTAATTATCTGCTTTGCTCACTCAGGGTTCAGACCTCTGGTGGGCCATGGGAACTCCTGTGTGTTCTGGAGCAGTGACACATCAGTGGTAGTTTCTGAAGGACTGGAGGGGCCAGGAGGTCCCAGGCTGGCAGCCTGCACACAGTTTCTCCGAATGGGTCTCAACCGGGCACGGCTGGCCCCCGGCACTAGGGTTATGGGTCAGGGAGGCTTGCACCCAGGGCCCTGCCTGGTGTGTGCGGGCTGAACGGCCTCTAGGGGGAGCCCTTCCTGGATGGCGTGTGAACGAGGCCCTGGAGGCCCTCGAGAGGGAAGTTCAGAACCCAGCGGAACCAGGAGGGTGCGTGGCTGGGGGGAAAAGACACCTGTGCCCCAGATGCACAGAAGAAGAACGTCCGATCCGTACAGCTTGCTCAGTCTGTGTCCCCTTCCCTCTGCTGCCCGTCACCATCACGACAGCCTTAGCCCAATGCCTCCACTCCTGTACGAGGGAGCAACGGCCACCGAGAGGCTGATGGGAGGTCCCACAGACAGATGCCGGCCGAGTTCTGGGAGGTGATGAGCTCACCGTCCAGCAAGGCTGATTTTCATCTCCTAAGTATAGAGGAAATTGCATTCTTTGGAATATATATAAATCCTTATTTTCGGGGTGGCCAATTGGTGCCAACATCTGATGTCAATGTGGGTTTTTTTTTTTTTGCCTGTCTGTGTAGCTTCAGGATGGTGGTATATCGGGAAGGTTGGTCACTTGGCCAGTGTCAACGTGAGCAACACTGGCCTGAGAGAAGGAGAGGATGTTTAGAAAGCCTAGGATTTGTGAGTCAATTCCTCTGGCGACAGAGGACACAGAAAAGAGCTGGTGGCCCAGAGAAGTCACTCGAGGACACCTGCCTTTTCATTTATTTTGATAGGTGGAATTTAGTTTTAATTATTTAAGAGAATACTTCATAAGATATTTTCAAAGAGAAATGAGATCTTAATAATCTAAGCTCTCATTACAGCCCTTAGCTATTAAATCTTCATAAATTTCTGCTGGAAGCTCAGGAGGATGCTGGGTTTGCAGGACCATGGACTTGCGGCATGAGCGAGTGGGAAGTGGTGACCCCAATGGGGCTGAGGCTTCATTTCCCCATCTGGGGCCTCAAGTTCAAGGGTGAGGGCTGCTCCCTGGGTGAAACTGTGGGTGGGAGCAACTTTGACAACCACTGAGAATAGGGAGACTGAGGCAGGGATGGAATCAGCTGCTGGAATCCATGAGGCCACCTAAGGAGCCCTGGAAACTGTCTTCCACCAAGCTGGCTTAATCTCACCCTTGCTAAAGTTAACCCCACTCTAAAACTGGGGAATTTTAGTATCTCAGGGGAGAGGTTGGGTTTGAGTTATTTTTACTACCCCAAGTTAAACCATGCATGTCTAGTCTGTGCTCATCACTGAGGCCTTATTTCCACTCCCCTGATTCTCTCCTCCCTCCTTCAGAGTGCTCTGGCTCACAGAAACCCGGCCCTGACTCAGCAGGCCTTTGAAGACAGTGCTGCTGCCTTGCTAGGAAGGAATGCCGGTGAGAGCCCCATGGGTGCACCCCTTCTCTCTCAGAGCCTCCCATTCCTGACCTCCACCACCACCCCAGATCCCTTGGGTCTCCCAAAGGCATGCTGCAGAAGCCTCATCTGCACACATCCGAGCTCCTCACAGCCAGACCCACTGTCCTCATACCTCCTGCCCCAGGCGCCCAAGCCGGAGCACCTGAAGCCTCAGGGTCCACTGTACCTTCTCTTTCCTCTGACATCTGTTTGGTCATCCAGAACTGTTGATGTCAGAGCCTCAGCCCACCTCAGATCAATGGCAACCTCCCACCTGCCAGATGAAAGCTGGGCCTCTGCTCAGACCCTTGGCATCCCTGTCCTTGGGCCCATGGCCACCTTGGTCCCACTCCACCCGGAGTTCCTTTCCTGAAGAGATCTGAGCACCCTGTCACTCCTCTGTCAGCAACCTCTGCCTGGAGTCCAAAGATAGGACTCAGACCTGCTCCTGACCTTGCCACCGGGGCTAGCAACAGACACGGAGGGTCCCTGCTGCCCCTCTGTGTCCTGAGCGCACAACATCCTGGTGTCTCCATGCCTCGGCCCATCTCAGGTTCGATGCCCAAAGACCGCTTCTCTCCTCCTGAGCCTGGAAAGCCCCAGGTGGTCTTGAGAGGCTGTTTAACAGCTGCCTCCTCTGGGGAGCCTGAGGAACTTAATGAAGGTCATGGAATAAGTGAAGCAATGAATGCATGAATTCTTCTCCCGAAGAGGGAGAAGTGGCCGTTTGTTCCTTCCGTTACCTGCCACCAGCATTGTGGAGTCAAATAGCACATCTGAGATGCGAGGGACGTGGAAATCATCTGGGCCTCTTCACTGACACTGGAGAAACTGAGGCAGGGGCCGACATCAAGCAGCACACTCCTCTTGTACGCCTCATCAGAGCCTTCTCCCTGGCAGACCCTTCCCAAGGGGCCATGCAGGCATAAGGATGTGACCAGCATTCAGACCTCAGGAGTCCCTCTGAGAAGAGCCGAGGGTCACAGCATTGGTGGGTTCTGACTTCCTGTCTTGCTCCGTGTCAGGATAAAGCACACAAAAGACAAGCCCAAGTTCCTACACAACAAGCAAGGTGTCTTGCTTCTTTTCTAGCAGCCGAAACAAAAGACGCTCAGGGCAGGCAAGCGTTGGAAAGAAGAGTGTGTGTTTCCAAAAGAAAACAAGCTAGAGGTTTTGGAAGCATGCCTCCTGCCATCCCTACCCTGCCCTCGGATGCCCCATATCAGCGACGCCCCCTGTCATTACAGCTCTGGGTTCTCTGGCCCTGCCCACTGCCGGCTCGGATGCTTTCGGCGGCGAGTATCAGCACCCTGAGCTAGGGAACGCACGTGACCTGTCCCGAGGCCCGGCAGGGCAGGCTGACCCGCTACCCCCGCGGCGCCATCTTGAAGGGCCATTCTCCCACACCTTTGCCCTGCCATGCTCCCCAGGGATGAGTCCCCAAACGGCTGCGAGGTGACTAGCCAGATTCTGCCAGCCACCTGCAGACCCAACCGTCAGCAAAAAAACGAAACGACCTCCATCTCTGCATCTCCCACCCGCCTCGAAACCTTGCCCAGCATTCCTCAGTCGCCAGCCACTCACATCTGATTGGCTCAGGTAGGGTCACATGCCCTGTGCCAAGCCAGTCATTGCCTAGGAGGGCCATCGGCTCAGCCAATCAGAGTTTGCCCCCGAGTCACATGGCAGAAGCTGGTCCGCCTCTTCCGCACAAAGGCTAAGAGCTGAAGGACCGAGCACGTGTTGGTTCCAGCCCGGGGACTCCAGAGCCGCGGGTGGAGTCCTCACAGCAGCTCCGCAGCCGCTACCGGCGGGAGCCGGGGAACCAGGAAGACAGGGCCGATGGAGGTCGCCCAAAGACCCACAGCCTGTAAGAGGGGGAGCTGGGATTCGACCCCAGCGCTTAGCTGTCACCACACCCATCCAGTGGAAGTCCTTTTTAAAAATGAGGTAAAATTTGCATACCGTAAAGTGGTATCACCTTTTCGAAGCGTACAATTCAGTGGTTGTTGGTATATTCACGAGGTTGTGCAACCATCACCACAGACAATTTTAGAGTAAGTTCATTGCCTTAAAAAGAAACCGCTGGCCCTGTAGTGGTCACCCCCTATTTCCCTCCCTCAAGCCCCAGGTCACCACTAATCTCCTGTCTCTGGATTTGCCTGTTTGGGACGTTTTACGTAATGGGATCGTATAGGGTGTGGTCTTTGTGTCCTGCTTCTTCCCCTTAACGTGATCACTGCCAGGTTCACCCGTGTTGTAGCATGTGTTCCGTTGTATGGATACATCACACTGTTTATTCACTCGTCAGCTGAGGGACGCTGGGCTCTTCCCTCCTTTTGGCTGCCATGACTAGTGCTGCTGTGAACATTCGTGAACAATTTTTGTACGGACAGATGTTTTCTTTTCTTTTTTTTTTTAAAGATTTTATTTATTTATTTGACAGAGAGGGGTAACACAAGAAGGGGGAACGGAAGAGGGAGAAGAAGGCTTCCTGCAGAGCACGAGCCCAATATGGGACCGATCCCAGGACCCTGAGATCATGACCTGAGCCGAAGGCAGACACTTAACGACTGAGCCACCCCGGCGTCCCCCAGACAGATGTTTTCATTCCTCTAGAGTAGGTACCTAGGACTGAGATTGCGGGTAAAAGGGTTTTTTAGGAGGCGAAAGCACAGACACGTTTAAGGGGTGAGTGGGTGGCGTTAGTGTTCTGAGCGCTGGAGCTGGAGTTAGGAGGCTGTGGTTGGGGCTGTTCTATCTGAGGACTGTAGGACCTTGGCCAAAGGCCTTCTCCCCTGGGTCTCAGTGACGTGGGTGATGGAGTGGATGTGCCCAGCCCTGAGAGGGCACCTGCATGCCCACTTCCTTCCTGGGGAAAGGAGCCACAGTTTCTCTGGCACTCTGCTGGCGAGGGATGGTGGTGCCCCTCCACAGAGGGCAGAGAGGGCACGTCTTCCCTGGCTTTGGCTCCCTGACCAGGCCCTTTGATCCACATAGAAAGAAAGACCCTACCCTCCTACTGTAATCAGCGCCCGTTTGTCATTTGCGCTTTAATGTCTGCGCGCTTACTCCACGGTATCCACTTGGACTTGAAAGTAAACCTTAGTTAATTCAAATAAAATAGCCATGTAAAGCTCAGCCAGAAATGTAATTGTATTTACTAAACAGCTAATAAATATTTACTACAAATCTCATTGTTCCATAAAATAAAAGACAGTACCTTCTTCTTGGCTTGCTTTCTTGGCTTCAAGGCAGGGCTGAGGGAGAGAGGGAGGCAGCTGGGAAGGGGAGAGGGAGGGTCCAGCCTGGTTCCCTGTGACAGTGTAAATGTGATCCTTCAATTGGGTTTTTTGTAATGAGACCAGATCACTCACCAGTTCCTTTGATCTCAGCTTGGTCATTTTATTCAGAAAGCGAGCCCTTACAAGGGTTCATTTCAGTTGCAATTCCAAACCAGATCTCTTTGATTATGTGTGGGAAGCTTACAGAATTTTCCACTGAGATGATTTCTGAATTAACTGAAAACTTAGCAGTTTCATAATTTCTGAGTTGTAGTTTTTCACCTCCCCTTTTGGTCTCCTAAGTCCATTGCTGGTTCTTTTTAAATCTGAAATTTGCCATAGGCTGAGTCCTCGAAGAAAGATATATACCCTTGACATTTAAAAAAAATTAATGGAAAAGCACTAAATCCCTTCAAATGCTACATTGAAATGTAGTTACAGCTCTTTCTTCATGCCCAGTGAGAATTTAATCATAGCAAAATCTTAATGTTTAATATTGAAATCTTTATCCAAGAGACCCAAAAAGTGTTTTGCAAGGAGCAGCTTGGCATTTCCTAAACCTGTTAACATAGTTCCCTGACTCTAATTTGAGGCTGTGATAACTGGCAAGATGACTCAGTGACCCTGACTTTTGCCCAAACCCAAAGTTTGGGGCCCCAGAGGTCAAAGCCCCAAGGGCAAAAAGCATGGACTTAGGCAGGGGGCGTTGCTCTGGGAATTCCTCAAGGACTGGTTCCCATTTGCCTCCAGGATCCTCAAGCACTCCAGAGCCTCTTATTGGGCCACAGATCTCATTTATGGAGTGAGGGACTCTGGATGTTTAGGGAACACTCTTGGTTGATGGCTCTGCAGGTCAGTGTGAGTGGCACACCAAAGGGTCAGAGCCTCAGAGGGCCAAGTCCAGACCCAGGAGAAAGTCCCTCTTTTTCTCCATCCATACCAGTATTGAGCGTTAGCAGGCCTTTGGGACCACTAGATTTCTGTAGTGGGAACTATTGGTGCTTGTATTAGGTAACCTTGCTGTGTAACAAACAACCCAGAAACTTAGTGGCTTATAATCATTTATTGGCCTTCGATTCTGTGAACCGGCAGTTTGGGCTGGGCCCAGCTGGGTGGGTCTGTAGTCTCTCCTGGGCTCACTCATGTGGCTCTGCTGGGACTGGACGATTTAGGATAGCCGGATGCACATTTCTGGTGGATGAAGGCTGTTGACTGGAATGCCTTGGTTCTCTTCCATGTGGCCCCTTTGGAAGCTGACTTGAGCTCATTTCCATGGTTTCAGGGTTCCAAGTGCCACAAGAGAGCATAAACTCCAATGAACAAGCAGTTTTCAAGCCTTTGCATGTATCATGTTTGCTAATGTCCAGTTGGCCCAGGCAAGGCATATGGCCAAGCCCAGACTTCAAGAGTGGGGAATAGACTCTCCTGACGGAAGGTGTAACGAAGTCCCATGCAAAAGGGCATGGATGCAGAGATAGGAGGAATTCATGGCATTCTGCAGCCTACCACAGAGCCCCATCTAGACTGCCTTTACAGGGCTGGTGTACCCCTTCTCAAAATTCTCTGAGTGTTGGCTGTTAGGAGTTCACAGCTGTCTTCTGAAGGGAATGGCTTTGGCTGATGAGAGCCATGCACCCCAGCTTACATTCTTTGTCTCTGCCTGAGGGTCCTCACAGCCAATGGCTGACTGGCTCAAAGGTACAAAGAGGCTGGCCCCCTTTCTTCAAGGCAGGGCCAACTGTGGTGTGATTTGTGGTTCTGAGCCCATTGGGCATCAGTGAGGGCTTGACTTTACTTGGGCCCCCACCCCCTTGCTCAGCTCTTTCCCCTTCCCTGCCCCACTTCCCTCCCTCTCTCCCTGACAGGATTTTTTTTGAAAAGCATGCCCTCAGCAGACCATGTGCCCCCGAATCCCTGGCAGGCTCTGCTTCCAGGGAACTCAGCTCTGGAGATTGTATTTTCTCAGGACGGTCCAATGATATTTTCTATTCCACTTGTGTCTCTAGAGGGTGCCCTGGACGCTCCCTGCTTGTAACCAACAGGAAATGGCGAAAGTGACACTGTGTGACTTCCAGTGGAAGGTTCTAGAAGGTAATACAGCTCCTGCCTTGTTGACCGTAAACCTGCTCTTGAAGCCTCTAGCCTGACAGACTGCCCTGCAGCTGCCGTGTTGTGAGAAAGCTCAAACTGGCCCATGTGGGGAGATGCTCAGCCAGCCCATAGTGTTCAGATGTCATCGTGCTCTGACTGCACCCAGGGGGGAGACCCTGCCCAGCCAAAGCTTTCCCAAATTCTGGACCCACAGAAGCCTTGAGAGATAATAAGTGAGTGTTGTGATTGCTGTTGTCTAAGCCACTAAGTGTTGGCCTAATTTGTAGGGCAGTAATTGTGACTGTATGCTGATCTTAGACAATGTCCATCTCCAGGTTACCATGGAGAACAGAAGGAGGAGCTTCCTGAGGACTTGAGACATTGTCCAAACTGCTGGTCCTCTGTTCTTACTCTCTGCACAGGTTAACCCTGTGTGTGTGCGCACACGCCAGCCCTGTTAGTCTCATTTCTCTTTCTACTCCCAGAGCCTCTCAAAGTGTCTGGCTCACAGCACTATCAATGAATGTTAGCGAAAGTTCCGATACACTGGAACCCTCATGTGTGTAGCCAGACAGATCTTCCTTGTTCTCCAGCAAGCAATCCTGCCCCTCTAACCTCCCTTCCACTAGAGAATCCAGGAGAGAAACTTCTAGAACAGTAAGTCTCTTTGTGGTTGCCCAGTAGGAGAGCTGGTGGCAGGCCCATTAAAGGTCTTTCTTCTTTGTTGGGAACTCTGGAAGTATGCCCATTTCCAAAGGAACCAAACTTTGGGCTTCCTCTCAGACTACCCTCTGCATCTCCAGCCTTTTGGAGCAAGTCCCCAGTCTCAGGAGTGTGGTTCTGCAAGACGAGCTGGAGTTTTCAAGGACCAGGAGAGCAGGGGAAGGTCAGGAAGGAGGTGATTCCTGGAGGCAGAGCTCTGGGATTTAAGATGCTGTTTAGAGGTGTTGGCATCAATCCCCAGCACACAAAGGCTGCCCACTTTTCAGGCTTTGCTTAACAGTTGAGTCTAGGGGACAAGCAGTAGGGAGAGTGACACACTTCATCCCCAGGAAGCTGAAGTTGGTAGGTAAGGGACGGTGGGGGGAGAAAGGTCAGGAGAGAGGGATGGGGGAATGGTGGCAGGCAATGAATAGCAGGCATGTGGGGGAGACATTAGTGGTTACAGGGGGCACACACAGGACAGGATGTTAGGAAAGTGGGGAGGGCATGGTGGGAAGAGAGTCGGTGGCAGGGGAAGATGGGGAGGATGGTGGCAGGAATGGTGACAGGGAATGGTGGTGAGAGTGAGGGCTGAGGGAGGGATGGTGCGTGGCAAGGAATGGCTTGGAGGGAAATTACAGCATTTTTGAAAGGATCCTAACTTCGATGCATGGAACTGGATGATGCCATGGGGTTTTGCCTGATTACAAAACGTATTAGGAGCTGTATGTTAGGCCATCTTGTATTTCTGGGCAAATGTCAGCGATGCTACCGCATTATTAGCTTCAGGTCTTTTGACAACCCGGTGGTAGCAGCTGGGCCCTTGTTCAGGGCAAAAAGCACTGAAAACAACTGCAGCGAGTTCATGTTCACCCGTCCTTACAGCCAGCCGTCCTGGGAAGCCCTGAAGCTTGGGCAGAGGGCAGTGAAGAGGAGGGAGTGGGGAAGACCCCTCGTAGGGCTTTACCCACAGAGAGGAAGATGCGATCTCCTCCTACCCACCACCACCTTGGGCTGAGCAGCTTTTTGGGATTCACAAGCAGAACAGGCTCAGAGTGGACCCCGTTTCCGGCCTCTGCAGCGTCTTGAGTGTGGGAATGAATGAACGTTTCAAAGATACATGTGTGGACGTTATTTGTGACTGATCCTGGGGCAAAATTCAGTTTTATTTACCCTTAAAAATGATGGGAAGAAATGGAATCAAGGCTCTAGACAATCTGGGGGACTTCTCCTTGAACCTTTTCTAAGATATTTTTCTTTTCGGAATCAAGAGACCTCACATCCACCGGAATCAAAGCATGGAAGGAAAACCCAAGTTCCCCTTTTTTTTAATTCATTTATTTATTTGAGAGAGAGAGTGCACAAGCAGGGAGAGGGGCAGAGGGCGAGGGACAAGCAGACTCCCCGCTGAGCAGGGAGTCCAATGTGGGGCTCGATCCCAGGACCCTGAGATCATGACCTGAGCCGAAGGCAGACACTCATCGACGGAACCACCCAGGCGCCCTCCAAGTCCCACTTCTTGATCACCCAGGCAACTTCAGACAGGCCTGCGTCTATTCAAATTGTTTCCCCACAGAGGACAGAGTCCGCGGGAGGCCCCGCACCGGTGATGTTCTTTCTGGGGAGTGGCCTGGAAGTGGCTGCTCGGAACAGCCTTGTTCCGGGTGCTGGCAGCTCAGTTTCTGCATTTGGACTTGCAGAATGAAGCGCCCCATCAGAACAGCAAAATCCCCAAACCAAAGTTAGAGTGTCCGACTTTGGTTCCCTCACCATCTGTGGGGGAATTTTTTAGTTTGCCTCATACTCAAAAAGAAACAGCAAGGGAGGAAAGGCCACTTCCTGTGACAGCCATCATGGGCAGCCACCCCACGCGGCATCCTGAGTGCCTGAGTGCCCACCCCACAGGGCATTGTGGGCAGCATCACGCGATGGTGTACGGGAGCCCTGCCCGGCTGACCCTTAAATCCCCCACAAGAGGGGAGGTATGCCACCGGAGAGGTGCAGAGCGTGCCCCAGACACCTGGGCCGTGGGCCACAGGGTCCGTAGAGACCCCAGGTGGATGCCTACTCCAGTTCTCGGTCCCTTTAATCATGTCCTCAAGGCTTGTTGGCCAGCTCTAGGTCCCCTGGCTTTAGGAAGTACAATACAGCTGGTGTTTAGCAAACTCTTGTTAGGCTGATGAAGCAGGGCTATTTAGGTGCCCTGCTAATTACAAAGCAGTCCTTAGTGACTTAAGCCCTTTGACTGTCATTTCAGGTGTCAGCACATAGCAAGGTTAGATCTTCCTGCGGAATGAGCTTATTTGGGTCCATGTTAAAAAATAGTAGAGGGAAATTCAAATGTGGTCGTTATGAAAACTCATCTACATTGCAAATCACTCATGGAAATTAACATCTTAGAGCCATCGATTAGCTAGAGGTGTAATGAGAACATCAATTTGTGAATCTGCTGTTTTTATGCTCAGCTACCTAGAACAGAGGACAGAGGTGATTTGGCAATTACGGGGCTCATTAGATTCCTTTTGGCCTCCAGACTGGAAACTCCACACTTCAACCGCCCTCCCCAAGAACCGATTCATAGACCCACCTCCACGAAGGGACAGCCAGACTGGATTCCTTCGTACCAGCTCACCCAACACAGGCTTCAGCTTACTCTTGAGGTCTTAAAATGCCCCAGAGTTTGGGCATCTAGTTGCAGTTGACTTGATTAATCATAGTTCACATGCTTCAGGTGAATAGCAAGACACAAGACCACTTAGGCTGCCCCAAATGCAACCTGGCCAGAAAGAATGAAGTCAGAGCTGGTTATGGCGGCAGCTCCCTGGGAGGCACAATCTTTAGTGTTCTGGAGTAGATTCTTGATTGCCTGGGGTGGGCAGACAGCAAGCCTTGGGTTTCTTCTGTGTCCATGCAGAAGTGGACACAGTGGTGAGGTCAAGAGGTGGGCAAGGACCCCCAGTCTTCCACAGCTCTCCAGATTCACGTATGAAATAAAGGAATCACGTTGTTATGGCAATAAGGATTCAAGACAAGTCCGTCGGATGCTCTTCTAGACAGATGATCACATCAAACACCTTGTGGAGATTCTAGAGCCGGCACGAGCTCTGAGCCCAATGCTGGGTCAGAGTCCTTTGTGGGGAGCTTCTCGTTGATGAAGTTTGACTGTGTGAAGCTGGAGGTATGTGAGGCGGACAGGAAAGATTTGGCTTGGGGTGGATAGTTCATTCGTTCGTTCATTCATTCAGTCACTCACACATTCATTCGCTTAGCCAAATATTTTAATGGCTGCCTAGGGCCTTCTGCCAGGGAGAGCGGCAGTGGCTTCTGCCCCAGCCAGGCCTGTGGCAGCCCTGGAGATTGAGAGGGAGCTGACCCCGCAGACCAAAGCCTTCAGACAGCCGGGGGACAGGGGGGCCAGGGCCCAGCGTTGTCCACGCGGGATGGCTCAGGGAGAGCAGGAGGGGTGCGCGGTGAGCTGCAGCACTGTGCTTTGTTTTCTGTTGTTGCTTTTAATAGAACAAACCTTGTTAATTCTGACTCTGCTAATCTTGAGTGTTTGATCCCGGAGTGGGTGGAACTTGTGTCCACACGGCACACAAAGGGGTGTCAGCAGAAGTGAGGAAAAGAGCTTCACACGGCCGGAGACATGACGCCAGAGCTGGGTCTCCTTGAGGACGGTGGCTTCTCAGACTTCTTCACCGGGACCCAGGTGAGAAAGACCTTTTACCGGAGGGCACACGAACAGAACCATCCAGGCAGAACTAGAACAAGAGTTGTTTTGTTTTGTTTTTAAAAGATTTTACTTATTTATTCAACAGAGAGAGAGACAGCCAGCAAGAGAGGGAACACAGGCAGGGGGAGTGGGAGAGGAAGAAGCAGGCTCATAGCGGAGGAGCCTGATGTGGGGCTCGATCCCAGAACGCCGGGATCACGACCTGAGCCGAAGGCAGACGCTTAATGACTGAGCCACCCAGGCGCCCCTAGAGCAAGAGTTTTACGAAACAATACCAACCCTCACTAGGTGTGAAGCTTTCTGCTATTTTCTATTTTATTTTATTTCATTTTTTGAAAAGAGGCTGGTCATGCCTGCTCCACTGATTTTATGATCGACGGAGGGATCGCCAGCTGCAGGTTGAAGAACACTGCACCCTGGGCGCTGGGGTGGGCCCGGTTCTTTTCATAGAGGCTGTGGAGCCCTGAGGACCAGCTCCTCAGAAAATGCTTTTCAGTGAATGGATAATGAGGTCTGTCTCTCTATTTCACCCTGCACATGGCTGGTGCCCCTGAAAGTCCTAGGTTAGGTAATATCCCCCCAAAATATTGGGGCAAATGTGATTTTTACCCATCACAATCGGAATTTCAGAATACCTGAAATTCAGTAATCCCTCGTACCCTGGGAAAGGCCGGCACGTCCTGTATACGTAGTGGTAACAGGGGCATCTGGAATACAGCCCTGCGCCTTTTCTTCTGGGCTTTGGGGCACCTCTGGGGGACATGGTGGCCACATGGCCCCACTGGCATCATCCTCCTTCACAGTCCCCTTGGGGTAGGGAGGTAGTCTTATTTCCGCTCTACAAAAGGGGAAACCCGGGGCCAGGGAGGTAAGGTGCCTTCCTAAGTTGATACAGTTAGTCATGTGTTGAGTTCTGCTTTTTCGATTCCTGGTCTCGCATTCTCCTGTTCTAGTGAATTCCTCGCTGGTTCACCTTTACTAGGGAACTCATTACCACAATATTTTAGGGGATCCTTTGGCAAGAAGAGCTGGGGTCCTGATCCATGGCATCCTTCCTGCTGGGGTGTGAAGCCACCATGTCGGGCCAAGGGCCCATTTGGAGGTGGATAGGGTAAATCCTGGAAATGCATGTTTTATTTGGAATTGCTCCAACTGACTATGGCCCACAGGAAGAGAGAGAGTGAAGTATACAGAGACCCAGAGGAAGAGTGTTCTGGGCAGAGGGAACAGCATGGGCAAAGGCTCTGAGGACTGCGTTGGCCTGAGTCACAGAGGCTCCCTGGAGGCCAGTGTGGGTGGAGCAGGGGAGTGTGGGGAACCTTAGTTGGTCAGTTTTTCCTGGGGACTAGGCCGCTGAGAGCAGCTGGGTAGAGGCTGTTATGCAGGGACAGCACTGCTGTGGCCAGAGATGCTCGGCCTACAGGCCGTGTGCTGTGGGTTCTTGGCCCCATGGGGCTCTAAGCATCTGCTAGGTTTAGAACACCACCATGATGGCCACCAGCTAAAGGGTGATGCTCATTCCCTTTCTTCAGTTTTGAAGGGGGGAGGTACCTAATGGTTTCCCAGTTTTGATGTTATTTCTTTGGAAGAGTCCCAGACTTGGGGTCACTGGGTCAAGAGGGAATCACTTTTGTTACTGTTGTTTTTTTTTTTTTTTTAAAGATTTTATTTATTTATTCGACAGAGATAGAGACAGACAGCAAGAGGGAACACAAGCAGGGGGAGTGGGAGAGGAAGAAGCAGGCTCTTAGCAGAGGAGCCTGACGTGGGGCTCGATCCCATAACGCCGGGATCACGCCCTGAGCCGAAGGCAGACGCTTAACCGCTGTGCCACCCAGGAGCCCCTATTGTTGTTGTTTTTAAGCTCAGGAGGTTGTGTGTCTAGTTGCTGGCCCGCACCAAGCTTCATCAATGGGGATCTCGCTCATCCTGTAACAAGAAAACATCTCCTTGTTGTTCAGATTTGTCTGGTTCTCAGCATGTTTATTGGCTGAAGGACAATGAAGTAAGATCAAATGTAGGGTTAGTCTGGAGAGACTATAAGCTGTCAACCAAACTTTACAGTGGACCCCAGCTCAGAGTAAAATAAAAGCGCTGTTGATGACCCGAAAGGCCCTGTGTCTCCAGCTCCCTTGAGCCCTGATCCCCGCCCTCACCTTCATCCTCTGTGACTTTGTCCGGCTCCTTGGTTCCAGCTTCACTGGCCTCCCGAATGCTTACTGACCTCAGGGCCTTTGCCCATGCTGTTCCCTCTTCCTGGATGCTTTTGCCACTGATAGCCACATGGTACCTTCCTCTTTTCTTTTAGGTCTACATGCAAGTGGTATCTTATCCGGCACCTTACCTGCCTGCTTCTCTGACCATTCACTCCAGGCCTCCCTCTTCCCCTTCTCTGCTCTGGCGTTCTTCAGAGTTCCTGTCATAAATTCACTTGCAATTTATTTTGTTTTCATCTGCTAGAAGGTAAGCTCCAGCAGGGCAAGCATTTAATTGGCTCTGTGCTGGAAGAGAGCCAGCAGGTCTTGACTAAAAGGTCTTGACTGAATGCACTAATGAACAAGGGGACAGTGGAATAAGTGGCTTTGGTCTAGTATCATACGACATTTCAGGCACATCGCCACCAGCCTTGAGAACTGGAGAAGGGCACCCCATTTGCCTTTACTCATAGTGAGATGTCACATTGCAGTTTTGATGAATTAGAACGATTCTTGTACTTTTCAAACGTTTTATCTCATTAATCCAAGACTCAATTTGGACCCAATAACCTCCTCCCTCATTTCTAATGAGGAGGGAGGAGCAGAGCCCACTTCCTAGGAGTGTGCCAGGGTAGGATGAGCTGGTGGTAGGGTTCCACCAGCTGCTGGCTGGCTCGATGAGTGGTGTGTGCCCGCCCCGCTGAGGCTGGAGCCAAATCCCAGGGGGCGGGGGGAGGAGCGGGGCTGTGATGAACCCGCAGATTGAGAGAAAAGGTCAGTCATCACAGAAGAGGTTCTAAATAGGATTTGAAGGCAGGCACTGGATTTTCAAAGCAGGATTCGTGAGTTCGCTGTGTGGTTCTTTTTTTTTTTTTTTTTTTTAAGATTTTATTTATTTATTTGACAGAGAGAGAGAGACAGCCAGCGAGGGAGGGAATACAAGCAGGGGGAGTGGGAGAGAAAGAAGCAGGCTCCCAGCGGAGCAGGGAGCCTGATGCGGGGCTCGATCCCAGGATCTCTGGAATCACGCCCTAGCTGAAGGCAGACACTTAACGACTGAGCCACCCAGGTGCCCCTCGCTCTGTGGTTCTTGATGCAAACTCTCTTCCCTGCCTCCCCATGAGGTCTGCAGAAAAATACCTCTTTCTCTTGATGAGACCGAACTTATTTTTCCGAAGGTGTTAAAGGTCAGGGTGGGTGTGGGGCTCCAATCAAGGCACATGTGGGAGGCTGGCCTCACCCTGTGCTCAGGTTCTCCTGAAGGGTTGGGGGGAAAGTGCCAGAGATGGTGTGTGTGTGTGCACACGTGTGCAAATCCCAGAATGGGTCTTCCCCAAACGAGGATACCTTCATCTCCCTGAGTAGCCCACAGAAATGAGAGAAAATTAAAGCTTCATGTGGGCAGTTCCCCAAATCTCCCACCTTCCCTGCTCTTGTCCGTCACTTGCACAAGAGCCCTGGCTAGGTTTGAGTGCCTTAGCCATCCGGCACCTCTCTGTGCCCCATTTCTTTGCGTTTGCTTTCTGCTACCCTTGTCCAGAGAGGGGCACAGGCAGCCCACATCTTTGCTGGTGCACCTCAGCCCTTAGCCAGGGTCCACTTGAAGGGGACGGGGGCTGGTGGCCTTGGCTCCCCAGCTCAGCAGGCCCAGCACACACTCACCGTGGAGCAGGAGGGGAGAGGGAGATTTGCACAGCCGACCACCCCCCACACGGGGGGTGGGCATCCACCATCCTCAGCCCTTCTTTTAGTTGAAGATATTGTTTTCAAACTTCAGGTTACAAACCAACAGTGAGTGGAGAGGGTCACAACAGTATTTACAAAATAGAATCCAGGACTAGAAAATAGAGTACATCACATGTTTGAGGTGAAGTGCTGTCGTGTGTGTGTATGTGTGTGTGTGTGTGTGTGTGTGTGCACATACATGATACACAATTGGGTTGTGCTGTGAAATTCACAAAACTTGGAAGCCACTTGCCTGGACAGTTGGTATAACTGGTTTTATTTTGCTGTGTGTCCTGGTCCCTCCTGAGGTGACATTTAATATGTTTCAGTGGGAGAAGTTTCCAGGGTCCTGCAGCCCAAGTTCGACCTCCCAGGGAGGCCCGTGTTCTTTGTGTGGGTGTCACCTGAAGGCCTGGTCATCACATTCAGGGAGAGGCCTGACGGGACCCCATTCACAGGCCCGAAGTCCTGTAACGCTGTGGATGACTACTTTTCCCCCTTCTCTGGGAAACAGGACTGGCTTCCGAGCCATGGCTCTTATCTGTGTGCACTTCTCCCAGGAACACAGCAAACAGAACATGTAATGCAACATAAATCCCTGTGAGAAATTTCTTTGTCCAGAGATGGTGTCAGCTTGTTGTTCCACGTTGCCATAGGGAACCGAGAGGGCGGCCTCTGAAAGGCAGAGGAGAGCTGTGATTGGCCCTCCTTGCTGCCCATCACTGCTGCCCAGCCGGCTGAAACTGCAGAGGCCGGAGGACCCTCCCCCCAGAGGTTTGGGGCAAAATTATTCGTGCTGTGGCCCGCTCTAGTCCCTAAGGCAGGGCATCCAGAACTGCTCAGACAGTTGGAGAAGAGAAAGGAGAGGTGGAAGGGGAAGAGGAGCGGGAGCAGGTCTCCCCAGCAGAGGGCTCCACCGGGGGTCGGACCTGGATCTATTCAATCTGTTCATTCTCACTGTTGCCTGATACGCTTTGGTGGGGAGCAAGTTGAGTCCCAGAAAACCCCTCTGATGGGTCGTTGAAACTTCTACCTTGCTGCTTATTTTAAAAGAACCAAAAATAGCCCAGCCTAGAGAATGTTTGGCAGTCTTATTTTGGCAAAGTCTTAAAAAGATCCCTTGCAGTTTAGCGTGAGGCCGTAGCGGGGAGTGAGCCCCTGGCCCACAGCGTCCGGGAATGCGGTCTGAGCCCGTCTGCGGACCTGGGAGGAGACGGCCAAGCCAAGCAGCCAGGACCTGATCTTTCGGGTCGGTGTCACTACACCGTTGAACAGGCAGGAAAGGACATCCAGGGCTCTGCAGGGGAGCCCACCATGAGGGACGAGGGGGTTCCGGGAGCTCGGGGGTCTGTGTGCAAAGGCTGGCTGCGGCCGGCCTGTCTCCCTGACGTGGTTGCTCGGGGAAAGGCAGCCATCTCGGGTTCTCTGCTCTGAACTCAAAGAGCTGTGCCCTTCTGTGGCCCAAGTGGGGGCGCCACTGCAACCTGAGTCTGGGGAGCAGGCCCCCCAGGGCTGAGGCTGGGGAACAGACACCTGTTGGGCTGATGGAGCCAGAGTCGCGGCCGCAGCAGCCTGTGCAGAGTGTCCAGGGTTCCGGAACGTTCCAAGGGGAAGCTGCAGGAGGAGATGCTGGACTTCCTGCCTCTCCTCCCATGAGTCATTGGAGAAATACAAGAAGGAAGACTGGCCCGAGCTGGTCACCCTGGTCTCAGCTCTGGTCTAGGGTCTTCATGAGTCTGCTTGAGAAGACGAAAACGAAAAGCCCCTTCTGTTGCTCCGGTGTCGACGTGCAAACACTGGTAGAATTGGCCTGGAGCTTCCCAGAGAAGCCCAGCCAGGCGGGGTGCAGTCGTAGAGGACCAGGGGGATCGCTGATGACTTGGGGAACACTGGGGCCGCGGCCTCCGGAGGAGCGGGCGCCCCTGGCTCTGGACGCCGCCTCTACTGCAGAGGCCTGGGGCCGACGCAGGAGAGTGGGGCGCGGGCAGGCGGACCGCCGTCCACGGGGCGCCAGGGCCAGTTGCGAAGTCGGGGCACTTGTGGCACACTGGCCACCCTGTTCACACTTGACTGAGCGCAGCTTCCTGGGTGTGGGTGGAGCCCAAGGAGGAAGGAAAGGAAACTCCAACCAAACAAATGCTCAGACGGCCCCTCTCGGTAAAGGGAGCAGAGGCCCAGATGGCTTGAGTCACCTTCAGCCCCACCCACCTGCGCGCGTGTGAGAGGAATGTGTGTGTGAGCGCGCGTGTGTTGTGTGCACGGGTGTGCGGGAGCCTGAGTGTCGTCTGGTATGTGAGTGAGTGTGAGCGCGAGGGCATGGGAGCGTGTCTGTGCTCAGGTGAGTGTGAGCGTGTGTGTCTGAGTGGCACCGTGTTTAGGAATGCGTGTCCTGTGAGCCTGTGTCAGCAAGTGTGCGGGTGCGTGACGGTGAGCGTGTGTCTAGGGGTGCAGTCTGTGGGAATGAGCGTAGCTGCGCGGGTGAGCCGGGTGACGCCATCGCTCCCGGCCGCCGAGGAACCTGCACCTTTGGGGCCCACACGCCGCTGCGTGGCTGTTTTTCGTTTGGTTTTTTTTTTAAACCCGGAAAGGGGGGACGGCGGGGGCGCGCGGCGGCCGGGGGCGGGGGCCGCGCAGAGCGAGGGAGCGGACGGCGCGTCGGGGGGCGACGGGGG